>NC_057797.1:668246571-668438044 GCF_018294505.1 Triticum aestivum | reverse complement strand
TTAAGGCACCGAAGCAGCGTCCACCCCGACACGACCCTGGTCTGCCTGATGCGCCTACATTTGAGAATGCAAACAAATCTTCTTTCATTTGCAAACAAATCTATATGTATTACCATGCCCGTGTTTTCCTTGCAATAATTAGTCATTCGAAACGAGATACTCCCTCCGTTCACTTTTGTAAGTCGTTTCAGACAACTTAAAATGAACTATTTTGTACATTGTCTGAAATGTCTTCAAGGTCTTATAAAAGTGAATAGAGGGAGTACTATAAATTAATTAATGAGGAGTCATTTGAAAAAAAATCGAAACAGTATCCATGCTAACGTGGATTAGAGTGTGTGTCACACAATTAGTTATTTGAATTAGAGTGTGTGTCACGTAGCGATCCCCAATTCTAGCATGGATTTCGCATTTCACTGTACCCATGCTACTTTTTTAATACAAATTCATATGTATATGATGAAAACCATGGTAGTAAGAAACCTTTTGGATGGATTCAATCATATGACCTACAAAAAAGCACGACAAATTGAGTTAATGTCAACTTTTCGAAACTTAGTATGGCACGAATTCGAAATAGTTACCCGTATGCATGGTCCTCGGTTCAAATCTTACAATGTACACCGAATTGAAATATCGATATTAAGTCTCGTACTATGTACATTCAAATGTTGTTTTTAGCCCCCCCACCCCCGCACACACGCTACATACTTCCTGTATCGGTCAATCTTCCTCTCCTAACCACCTTAGGAAGCTATCGGTTTTCAACACACGTTCATTCTTTCTCTCCATGTTTCGATCTCTAAGTCTCTCAACTACACAACCCCTTTTTCCACTCTGTTACCAAATGTATTTACCTCACACACCCGCCATTGCACCCCATGCCGAGATCTCTCTCTCTCCCCTCTCCCTCTCACCCTCTCGTGCTAAATACATGCATTGCCTATCTAGCCCCCCAACCTCTCGTGAGCAGGCATGCATGTTGTATATCTAGGTCACTCCCTCGAGACTGTCTCACTCTTTCTTCTGCATGGCGGGCCACACTCGCTCAATCTCGCTCTCTTTATCTATGTCTCGTTTAAACTCGTTTTCTTTCACACACAAATAATATATCTCACTGTTCGGGCCTCGATCGACACACTCTATACTCTCTCACGCAGATTGTCTATCTAGGTCAGTCCATCCAAGCCGCCGCCACTCTTTCAACCTCATGGCGGGCCATGCTCACTCAATCTCTCTCTCTCTCTATCGCTCTCTCTCTCTCTCTCTCTCTCTCTCTCTGTCTCTTTGTATGTCTCGATTGACCTCGCTCTTTCTCGGACAAAAACGATATATCACCGTGTTTGAGCCCAATTCCACCTATTCACATTGTATACTCTCTCACGCACATTGTCTATCTAGGTCACTCTCTCCAACCCATCTCACTCTTTCGATCGCACTGCGACCCTATGTGATCGATTGACCTTGCTTCCTCCCACACCCAAAATATATCTACATGTTTGTGACTGGATCATATCTCAAGCTCTATCTTATAGCCTTAACCCTTGCCAAAAGCTCAATCGGACAATATCTATCCAGAGCATATATATCTGTTCAATGAATGTCGGACCACACTCACTTTGTCTCTCTATCTATATGTCTCTCGATTGACCTCGCTTTCTCACGCCGTATCTTCCATGCATTGAAGCTACTACCTCTCCATCCCTCGCAAAGCCGGAGCTATTTATATTGCGAGGGGCACTCCAACCTTGGATTAATTTTTATAGGCATTTATTCCGGTCGGTTTAGATTATATTTTTGTAGCATTCGGCCCACAACTACTCCAAACACCGTTGCAACCCCCGCAACTCCCCTAGTTGATTTCCCTCTGGCTCGGTCATCGCTCTCTTGCACGTCCTTTCTCGCCTTCAACGTCGCACCATGGTATTATTGCAAAAAACTATGTTGTACTCTTTAATTATTATAAATAAGCTACAAAACTACACCCCGATAGTCCACTTGGAATGGAACAAATTTCGACCCACAAATTAAAGTGCTACAAACTACACACCAAGGGGACCGCATGTCATGAAACAAATTTGGACCCATATACAAATTAAAAAAATAAAGAACGAGGATCGAACGTGCGACCGGGCCTTCAAGCCGCACGTCAATAGGCAACATACGTAGAACAACAATGTTTGTTGTACCCCCTTTGTTCACACGATGTTTTTATATTACCACAGCCTATTTAATGGATAACATGTAATATTATTTTTAGTACTATTCGTCTTCACTTACTGGTGGGTTCCATGTGTGCTCTCTCTCTCTCTCTCCTCCCCTTCTGCGTTTTGACGCACGGGCAAGCACGAAGAACTCGTGTGCGATGTTGCCGTTGACCATATCTGGACGCGTTCACAAGTCACGGCACCAGTTTCACGTACTAGCAGCACTAGTCAGTGTGTACGTGCAATGCACGTTAATTTGGGAGTATATTAAGTGCATGCGGATATTAAGTACTAAGATATTATTTGCGTGTTATTATGTGATTAGCACTATTTTTGGCATGAAATTAACTGCACCCTAAACGTGTTAAGCACTCGACATTGAAGCAGTCTAGGTCGTTGGATGACAACGAATACATGTGGCTTGATGACGTTTTATATTTAATTTGATACGGCTCTAGCAGAACATTCAATCGATCAAACAATAGATTTCGTTCAGTCTGACTCCGACTTTAAATTATACGATGATCGATATAAAATAAACGGTAATGATAAACGTTCGGATTTTAAGCATGGCAATCCGAATGTTTTTTATGGCAAATTTAGATTACGCGGCGGCGGCGGGGGCATCTTGCGGTGGGAAGCGGCTCCTCTGCCATGCTCTGTGTGTCGTCGGGCCACTGACTGACGGTGACGGCGGCGTCTTGCGCCGTTGTTGGCGTACACCAGCACGTTGGCCTAACTTCAAGGAAGGTCAAAATGTTCTGGACTTCGGAGCGAGTCAAGTGGCGGGAGGAGGCGACTGGCGTTGGTGCACGCAAGCGGTCGACGGCGGCCATCCATGCCGCTGAGGGGTGCATTGGCACCCGCGTGGGGACAGGCGCTGTCAACGGCGCGGCGGAGACATGCGTGTGCATGGGCACCAGCACGGGCGCGCACTACGTGCGCGCGTAGGCACATGCGGTGGCAGGTGCACGGGCACCGGCATGGCCGTGTGCGTTAGTGCACGCGTAGGCGCATGTGCTGGCAGGTGCACGGGCGCGTGAAAATCGGCGGGGACCTCGTGGAACCCCGTGGGATCAAGCTCGGCGACAATGTGCGGCTCCCAGCCCATCAATGCCACGGGGATGGGCGCTGGCGCAATGGGGGCAACGGGAGCTGTCGGGGATATACCCTGCGGTATGACCCGGCCGAAAGTATGACCCGGCCGGACTTGGCGTTTCACCGTTGACCCGGCGGAGGACTAGCGATTCACGGATCTGGCGGCTCATTGGTCAGACGACTCACAAACCAGACGACTCATGGATGGCCCCGACGGCGGGTCAGATAGAAGACTAGGCCCAAGGCCCAGAAGGCCGGCTCGTGTTATGATGGGCCGGCTTAAGACGGAAGGCATGAGGAATATTTCCTTTACGAGGAAGCAAGACCCGTACTTGTATCCGACTTGTAATAGAGAATAAGTTAGTCCTAGTCTTATTAGGACTCCACATGTAACCCGCCCCTCCAACTTAGAGGGGCAGTGCACCCCAAGAGGGACAAGCAACAAGAAACAATCTCTAGGGCTAGATACAAGGAGCCGTTTACGGCGACTCCTCATGAGCATAATGAGACCTAGCCACAAACAGCATGTAGGGCTATTCCGGATAATGTTTCCCGGGGTTCGAAGCTATCTAAATCCTTGTCTTGTGACATGATCCGCCTCGCGTCTCTGGTCCCGATCAACCCCTCTCAAGCTACCACATAGATGCGCTGGCCTCACGACTAAGTCCTCACGCTAGGACATCTGCCGTGACAAATCCACAACAGTTGGCGCCCACCGTGGGGCCTGCGCACGGTGGTGTTGAGTTTTTGGAGGGATCTTTCCGAGGGATCGACAAGTTTTGCAATTTTCCATGGCTATCCCACGTCTCGAGAAATATCATCTGGTGAAGAAAAGACTGCAACAGATCTACATCATCAATCGAAACAACATATTCAGATTTTATCCAGGCGGGTTAGGATTTTGCAAGTTGACCGGGTCAAGACCGTCCCACGGGTTGTCGGGTCGAGACTGCCCGCACATCGCCGGATCGAGATTGACTAGAACCTGCCTGCATTGCTATTTTCCTCAACTCGGATTCGATTCAGACATTTAAAGAAAAGAAGGTTGACTCGGCGAAATAAAAAAAGTCCCAGGCAGTCACGACGGGAAGTGGAGAGGCCCTGATTCGGTCTTCGCTTTCGAGCGGCCGGTTGCTCTCCGCATTGGCCGTGGCCAAAACCGCCGTCGCGTCTCTGTCTCCGGTGAGACGAGCGCCCGCCGTCTGAGCCACGCCCGAGTCGCCCTACCGGGCATTGAGCCGCCAGGGCCGTGTGGAGCCATACCTGTTGTTCGTTAAGCTACCCCGATGACTTGCGTCAGCTGAGACACTAGCCTACAACAATACTAAGGTGCCCCGGACTCAACTTCTCTCTCAAATCGCCACCGCCTCGGGCCTGGCCCTAAGTCGCCGCCTCGAGGCCGCCGTTACCATGAGCCGCCGCTGCTCAGATGTGCAGCCTGAGCCGGCCATCTTCAAAACGCCGGATACTGCTGCTCCCCGAGTGCCGGTTCACCACTGTTATCAGCTGCTGCTGTCCACGCACGCCGGCTTACCACCCGCACCAGCGCCCTTGCTCCTTTCCTGCCGTGCGTCGCAGCCGGCGCAAGTCACCGCCGCTGCCTCCGCCGTGGTTCCCCGTGGCCATAGCAGCCCTGGCTCGGAGTCCCCCTGTCTCTGCCTTGAACCGGGTCCGCCTTCGAGTTGGCCGGCCTCTGCCGTCGCGGCCTCGGCCGTCCTCTACCGTCGCCGGCTCGCCGTCCTCTGCCGTCACGGCCTCGGCCTTGCTTTGAATCGCCAGGAGGGCCTCGCTCCGAGTGGCTCCGAGCTGCCGTCGCTGGCTCGCCTCCGTTGTCAGGCCACCAGCTCGTCACTCCGCCGTCGGGCCTCGAGCCGCCTTTGCACTGCCATTGAACCGGATGTTAAACCGCCATGGTGCGCCCTGTCTTTGTTTCCGCAGACTCGCCTATGCCGACGAGTCGCTGTTGCGTGCCTCATTTCAGCCTTGAGCCGCCCGCGTCCACTGATAACCGCCGACATCGTCTCGAGGGCCGGCCCCTGCTCTGCTGACCTGCAGACCAACCGACTGCTGTGGTTTGCCTCGCCGGATCATCTCGTCTCGCTGCGACCATGCCCGCGCGTGCTTAAACCGCTAGTCTCACGCTGAGTCACCGCCACCACCGCCTGGGCCTAGCCGGCAGGGCCGACCCTGGGGGTATGGCGGCGGGGCGATGGCCCAGGGCCCAGGCGAGGAGGGGGCCCATGACAGAGTATATATCTATATTATAGCCCAGCAAAAAATAGGTAAAAAATACAAAAGAACTCGAGAAAATAAATAAGATGGGCTAGGCCCATCAGATAGCTAGCAAGCCATCGCTGATGATTAACGAACGCGAAGTCGCGAAGCGACACCATGACTCACGCCAGTTGGCAGACAAACGACTGCTCGTTTTCCTTTTCCTTCGTAGGTTAGGTTCGTCAGGCGCCGTGACGCCCGTCGGCCTCCTTGCTCGGTCGCTCGGCGCCTTGCCGTGTCATCCTCGCCTCGCCTGCCGCTGGCCCGCTGCCCGCTGGAGCTACACGCGTGGCGCGCCGCACGACAGTCCAGCAACCCTGCGGCCCGGCCATCCGGCATCCGGCAAGGCGGCACCGCGGCAATACGTATACAAGTATACATCCGACTGGCGACTACAAGTCTTGAAGTCTGCAACGCGGCCGTCCCCAATCCCTAAAGTACGTTTGAATGTTTCCATCCATGTTCCTCAGTTCCAGTCCATCCCCCAAACCCTAATTTGACAATTTCAATACTTTATTTAGTATTTAATTATGTATTCAACTATACATCCATGATCCATCCTCCAATTTCAGTATGCATGAAGTTTTAAATTTTCTAATTCAATCAATCATTTTTTTGTCATTCTATGTACATGTCTAGGGTTCCAATCATCCAATGTATAAATTCCTAATTCTTTGTATCCTCTTTTGATCTTTTCTTCATGATTTTAGGACATTAGCATGCCATGTTACCTAAGAAGAAGCAATTGTCGGGTGCTGAAACAAGAAGGAAAAAGAAAGAAAGTGATCCAAAAATTCTACCATTGAAGGATTCTTTGAATAAGTTCTTTACATCTTCAAGCAATGTTGATGTCGTTGAAGAACAGGGGCAAGAAACTACTCCTGAAGAAACCTTTTTTGAAGCACTGAAGTATTATTGTTGTCGATGGAGTCAGTCTAATTTGGTTCTTATTTGAGGTAATTTATCATGTCGTGTTAGTTTCATTTTGCGATTTTTTAGTATTATTGTTGTTGATGGAGTCAGTTCGAATTTGGTTATTATTGTTCTCGATGAAGTCATTTGAATTATTATAGTCAAATTTTAAACTAAAGATGTGTGACTAAAAGTTACTCTTAATAAGTCATATATATAACGCACACACATACATATATATGGTCTTAGGACTTAGACATAGGGGCCCATGTTATCGAGTTCGCCTAGGGCCTCCCAAAACATAGGGCCGGCCCTGCTAGCCGGACCCTGCCTCGCCGGATCACCCACGCAGTTGCAAGTCAGTGCTGCCGTCATGGCTTTATCCCGAGCCACGCGGCCGAGTCGCCAACGGTTCAGGGGCGGAGCTAGGATTTGAACATAGGGGGGGGGGCGAAGAGGATCGCGCATAAAAACTAGCACAAGTATAAGTCAAATCTTGAATAACAGCAAATGCTTTTGCGACTAAAGCAAGCCATAATTTTGTTTGTTTAAATGGAACTCAGCATGCACCAAGCTAATCTAATAAGTAAATAGTCTCAGCGACCATGAATTTTGCAGCTTATTTCTTCCCAATATTGGCAATCATGGCTGAAGAACTTTACTTTAAAAATGTGTATTGCAAGTTCCTAAGCTAAAACAAAATTTATTGGCAGGTACCTTTGTTATGAAAGCATGTTTGATAATTTCATCCATGGTGAATCGTAGAAAAATTAGACAAATTAGACTTCCAGGAGATACTCTGTTACCTTATGTCCGTATAATCCATGCTTGCATTGCAAATTCCATTATCATCTCAAGATTTAGATGTTACACCATATAACCATAGATCAACGGCAAGTCATCACCCCACTAGCGATTCAGCTTAGTACTGCACGAAATAAAGATCAGATCAGGTTTGGACTTGTATTATTAATATGCCTAGCTATATGAGAATCACCAGATCAGGTTTGGACTCACGCTTGACGTGGGAGAATTGCAGTGAGAAAATAGATGCATGGTTGGATTTATCGGCCTCAGATTTGGCGGGCAGCCGATAGGCGCGAATCGCTGCGCGGAGCACCCCACGCTTGGCAGCCGCACCTTTTCCAGCTCCCGACGGCGATGCTCGATGGAACCCTAGCACGGGCGAGACGATAACCAAATTGACTTGTCAGGTCGGGTCAATGTGGATAAATCAATGCATCAATTGTGGGCTGGGCTACTTTTGGGCTTGGGCCATTCAGCAATTAGCACGTTGACCTATTTCATCGCTAATTTCCGATCGAGTAGATCTATAATAACATCAAAAAAAGTACCGTAGTCCCCGCTCGTACCCGTTGAGGGGGCTGATCCATCGGGGGGGGTCTGGCCCCCGCTCGCCCCCCCACTGGCTCCGCCCCTGCCGCCGGTTCATCCCTGTGTTTCGGGCTGCCGCTGACTCACTCCCTGCATCGAGTCGCCAGGAGGGCCCTCCGACGTCGTTTTTTGCGTCCGAGTCCGGCTCCACTTCCACCTGTGAGCCGGCCGGCCCTGATGAGTCGCCGGCTACGCCTCCGTTGTCCTACTGTTCTAAATCGGCCCTACATCGCCGCTCCTGCCTCCAAATTGTGGCTGCCTCTTCCACCCACACGCTGAGCAGCGCCCTCTGCTCTCCACTGTTCTGACTCACCGCAGCACGCCTTGCACGGATCTGCCCGCATCGGGGCCCCGTCGGTTGTTGCTATTCTAAACCGCCATGCACGACCCGCCTTACTCTGTCGTGCTGGCCGCCCGCTGGTTTCTTGTGCGTGGCGCTCCTGCCCTGCCCTGCTTCTAAAGCTCGTCTGTGAGCTGGTTTTGAGCGTCCCTAATACAACAATTTGCTAAGGAAGGAGAGACAAAGCAGAAAAGGGTCTGTTGAGTACTATACTAGCGAGTTGCACATACGGCTATGAACGGTGGTTATTGTTGATCAATCAACCTGGATGTCCGTTTGCTTACTAGCGTCGAACATACAACGGATTACAGGAACGCCGGCTCACGAGTCGCGCCGTCGCCGGCTCACGAGTCGCCCGCGACAGAGCCGCCATCATCTGAGTCACCATCGCCGTCGCACGAGTCGCCCGCGGTAGAGCCGCCGCCACGGCGGACCGCCGGACTCTTCTGAAGATGGCCAACATCGCTCCTCCCCTTTTACTCTGCTGCTCCGGGCTGACCCGCCTCCACTCTCCAGAGAGTCGCTTGCGCCGGCTGATTGCCGTCTCCCGCATTCAAGATGCCCGCCGGCTCGCCGTCCATGTTGGCCTCCGCCG
This sequence comes from Triticum aestivum, assembly GCF_018294505.1. Classification (NCBI taxonomy): domain Eukaryota; kingdom Viridiplantae; phylum Streptophyta; class Magnoliopsida; order Poales; family Poaceae; genus Triticum; species Triticum aestivum. Next base: position 668,429,223 of record NC_057797.1, on the reverse strand, counting down.
CTGTTTTCACTGCCGCACTCATTTGCTGCTAAGAAGAGAAGGAAAGAACAAGGGACCGGTTGTCCATGTAAAGTTGGACTAAAGTCAAAGGAACCAGCTGCTCAAAGGAGCTACATCACATGTTTGATATACTTTGGATCCCCAGTATCCATGGTCAAAAAAAAGAAGGGGTCAAACATGACCCAGTGGATCCCTTCTAAGTCGCCCGGTGACGCGGTTTAAGCCACCACTTCGGTCATGGTTGCTGCAACCCTATGGCTAATACATTCTCGATAAAACAATCAGATGAAATTCATCCTGTCAAGTTTTTATTAACACATTTTTATTTTCTTCAAAGAACAATTAATCTCGTTTGTGCAATTCTTTATGCAGAATAATTCACCATTACAAAAGAGGCCATCAAGCTATGGCCCTTGACTACACCGGATGGATCAATGGACAGGGTCAATTATAACCTATCAAGATTCAACATATTCCAGCAATCCACTGGTCATATCATGATCAAGCATGGAGAGTCTCAAGCCAACTCCTCGAGTAGTCTTAAGACTCGGGGGCTGCGAGGCTACGATGACATGACTTAGCAAATATTGTGAGATTTAAGACCCCGGGTCATTGGAGGGAAGATAACTCAGTCCCGGAGGCCACCGCCATATTGGTGAAAAGTCAAAAGGCCGTCAGAAAATTTTCGGCTTAAAAAGAAGGATTTCAGTTTAAAATTCTGGCTTAAAAAGAAGGATTCCGGTTCAAGGAAAATTTGTCTCCCACAAAGCTCTGAAGCTCTCAAATCCGGTTTAAAATTCCGTCTCAAGAAGAATATTATCTCTGGCAAGTTTAAGTTCTCAGGAAAAGCTAAAAGATTGCCAAAGAGAATTTGCTGCCATGATGCACAGTTCATACATGAGTATCCTGCCTTATAGGTTTATCTTGATCACTTGGGGGCTTCCTGCTCATTGAGCATAGCTGTCGGTACCCTCTTGATTAGCGCGATGCCAAAATTTATATAGTCACTTGGGGGCTTCCTGTTCAAACATAGGTCGTATTCGAACCAAAGAGAACATAGCTGTCGGTACCCTTTTGATTGGCACACCGCCAAACCCACTAGGGCCTTCTTGATCGTATCCGAATCATAGCTCAACCCCTTTGGGTCCGACATGGATCGTATTTGAATCAGCGTCGTTAAGCAACTCTCAAGGTCATTTGGGGGCTTCCTGTTCAAACATAGGTCGTATTCGAACCAAAGAGAACATAGTTGTCGGTACCCTCTTGACCGGCAACGCCAAAGCCACTGGGGGCTATATGATCGTATTCGAATCTTAGCTTAACCCCTTTGGAACGGTTTTCTGATCGTATTCGAATCAGAAGCCTCAAAACTTTTGAAGTCTCTTTTTGCGAACAATTTTTTGGATTTTGTCTTCAGACTTTTTTGATCATATCTGAAGCATATATGAGTAACTTCTATTTAACCCGGCTTGACTTTGGACGATAAGTCGCCAGTATATGACAATCATAAACATTTGGAAGTTTTTGCTTCTAAAGATTGGCTTATCACCCTTACTGCACAGGTATCATAAGCCGGCAGTACGATTCAATATCACCGGATTCGTAGAACTATGACTTGTATAAATGATTAAGTTCAAGTTCATCATCAAAATTGATGCTTCAAAAGGGTTATCCATTCCGGATTTTTTCAAAGGTTATAAGCCGCTGGGTTACAAAAATTCCAGCTTACAATGAAAGCGCATTAAGTCGCCATCGGCCAAAAGCCGCCGAGTATTTAAACTCTGAATTTACTTGTCAACTGATAAGGTATTCACATCTTTCATAGCCAAAATTGGCTGGATTTTCCTGATGATATTGAATGATTGAGGTTTTCATACTGGATTATATTATTCAAATCTTAAATAGCCAACATGGCTAGATTTTTTATGGTTATCAATAACCAGTATTATGATTGAGGTTTTCAAAGTCACTTCAGGGCAATGGCTATTATTTTATCAGTGGATATGGTTTATTCTACAATGGAAGGAATAGTACCGAGTCACTGCAGGCTTACAACCTGGCACTTGGGGGCTACATTATTCAAATTGAGATTACATCGAATATGCAAGTCCCATGTCACTGCCAGCATGCACCATGGCACTTGGGGGCTAATGCAAAGTCATTTTTTGCTCAACTTATTCAAGACCCGACTCATCACATTCTAAATGAGCCGACCCTTGGGGGCTACCATTTGCTCCTGTCAAAAATTCAAGGTACATAACCCTTAATCCATTATATTGAAAGATCCACTACTTAGTTGGTAGAGTACAAAGCTCTTAACCTTGTGGACGTGGGTTCAAGCCCCATGGTGGAGATTACATAATATGATGTTATTATCAATGAATCATATACAAAGTCCCAGCTCAGTAATATCTTACTAAGCCGGCCCTTGGGGGCTACACGTTGCTGCTCAAGTTTACATGATCATATTTACAAAGTCCCTGCTCATTATTGCATAATGACCCGGCCCTTGGGGGCTACACTGGTTGAATTTTTTGTGAGCATAAGGCAATTACAAGTCCCAGGTTGCGGCAAGCATGAAAACCCGACACTTGGGGGCTACAGGTGATATGCGTATAAGGGAGGAATAACTTCAAGTTCTCAGTTTTGAGCAAATCTGGTATTATATTATTATCAGAGAAATCTACAAAGTTCATGACCCGGCGTCATCTTAAGATTAACCCAGCATCAGCTACATGACCCGACATCATTTGTTTATAACCCGACAATTTTGGCAGTCATAAATCAGCAAGATCTACATCTTTAAGTCGGTTGAATATCAGTTGAATATTTGAAGACCAATAATTTTGTCAAGCAGAGCATTGAAGGCCGACTCAAATGGATTATTTCTTATAATATTTCTCTACAAAAGCCAATGTCAACAAATTGGTTATGAAGCTGGCCTATTGACCCAGAATTTTTTAGAAGAAGTGCCTGGATTTTTTGCATTGGCAAGGTTTGGACATATCTGTTAAAGGAGATTTGCTATAAGATCTTGAGTATGCATCCAGGAGGAAATGACAAGGACTTAAAGATGATCAGGTGCCGGTTTAGGAAAATATTTAACCCGGAGCACAACCTATCAAATATTCTTGTGTTTATTTCACAGGATCAGTTTAACGTGGATAAATCCAAATTAAACTGGGGGCTAATGTCGGGGATATACCCCGCGGTATGACCCGGGCGGAAGTATGACCCGGCCGGACTTGGCGTTTCACCGTTGACCTGGCGGAGGACTAGCGATTCATGGGTCTGGCGGCTCATTGGTCAGACGACTCACGAACCAGACGACTCATGGTTGGCCCCGACGGCGGGTCAGATAGAAGACTAGGCCCAAGGCCCAGAAGGCCGGCTTGTGTTATGGTGGGCCGGCTTAAGACGAAAGGCATGAGGAATATTTCCTTTACGAGGAAGCAAGACCCGTACTTGTATCCGACATGTAATAGAGAATAAGTTAGTCCTAGTCTTACTAGGACTCCACATGTAACCCGCCCCTCCAACTTATATAAGGAGGGGCAGGGCACCCCAAGAGGGACAAGCAACAAGAAACAATCTCTAGGACTAGATACAAGGAGCCAATTTACGGCGACTCCTCATGAGCATAATGAGACCTAGCCACAAACAACATATAGGGCTATTCCGGATAATGTTTCCCAGGGTCCGAAGCTGTCTAAATCCTTGTCTTGTGTGATGATCCGCCTCATGTCTCTGTTCTTGATCAACCCCTCTCAAGCTACCACATAGATGCACTGGCCTCATGACTAAGTCCTCGCACTAGGACATCTGCCGTGACAAATCCACGGCAGGAGCCGGAACGGGAGCGGGGACAGGCGCATCGTCTGCCCACAAGGCCAGTTCAAGCTCGTCCCAAAGCGCCTTATGTTCTTGAGACTCCGACTGGATGTCTTCCTCAGGAAACTAGAATACTAAGGGTAGACCATCGTGATGCGGCATGGCGTATGTTTAGGTGAGGCTAGTTGGAGGTAGACGACAGGAGAATCGTAGAGGAAGAGAGAAGATTGTAGCGATACCGGGTAGTGCGGGGTTGATTTTAAACTGCGGCGCCGACGACATTAAAAGTGGGAGCAGCTGGGATGAAGGTGGGCGGCGGAGCCTGGTCAAAGGGCTCGCCTCCCGGTGAGCCTACACAGCGGTCTGCTCGCACGCCTCCCTGTCAGCCAGCGCAGTGGTCTGCTCGCACGCCTCCTGTCGACTCACACGCTTGCTCGGATGGCAACTGCCGATGAGAAGTGGGGACTCATGGCGGCACGTAGATGCCCACGGTTTCAATAGTGAAAGTGTTCGTCTTAATGTGACAGGTCTTTGTTCTAAAATACCTTGGCTCTTCATTTGTGCAACTTGTCATAAGCAGCTTGTCTCAAATTTAAGAAAAAACTTACGAAGTAATATTTGTGCCATATCACGTGACCATACTTAGTTTCAAGAATTAATGCTCACTTTTGGATTTTCTAAAATTTAAGATCCATGATTCGAAACAATATCATAACCTACATCATGCAATAAATTTTCAAGCCGTACATCTGTCCTGTTGTATTTTTTAAAAAAGGATTTGGTCAAACATTTTGCTTAGTTAGACTTCAGACAAATTATATATGCAGAGTAAAAGGATAATCCCTCCGTACCAGTGCATTGCCTGATATATTAACTCAAGTACTAGGCATGAACAAATGAGCTCAATTCTGTGCTCATCCTGGTGTAGTAGTAGTACTAGGCAATGCAGTTGACGGGTGACCTTGACGAGCGGCAACCGAGGGAATTGAACCGTGCTCGGCACGGTAGGTAACGTTGTCTAGTTACTAAAGCATCCCTCCGTTGTTCATCTGTAGTCATTATGGACCGGGGACATGAGGGGAATTTCCTAGGGCTGGAATTCTGGCCGACAGATATTTCGACTTGAAACGCTGAGGCTCGACTGGTTGGGGTTGCCTAATGTGCGTACCACGCACGCCACCGAAGGACACGAGCCCCGTTTTTTTTTATTTTTTTATCTTTTTAGGATCAACACGAGCCAAGGTCTGGTCGTACGCTGTTGGGTCCTACCATTCAAGAATACGAAAGGAACCTTTTAAATTGCTGAACGAATCTATGTGTATTACAATACCCGTATTTTCCTTGCAAATACTAATCTCAACGCGGTAATTGATTTATGACGAGTTGTTGAATTAGAGTGAGTTTGTCATATAGTGATCTCAACGTGGATTTCACATTTCATGGTATCCCTAGTAAGTTTTCCAATGCAAATTCAAATTTAAAAGATGAACAATATGGAGGTGAGAAAACTTTGTATGTATCAAACATATGAACACACACAGACACACACGCACGAACACAACAACAATCCAATAAGTATAGTGCATCTATTTTTCCAAACCATGCATGTATGACACGAGTTCAAAAATACTCCTTCTATTCCTCAATATTAGTCTTTTAGAGAGTTCAACAAGTGACTACATACGGAGCAAAATGAGTGAATCTAGACTCTAAAATATGTCTATATACATCCATATGTGCCAGTCCATTTGAAACCTTTAAAAAGACTAATATTATGGAATGAAGGGAGTAAAATTTAAGACATGCATGGTCCTCAGTTCAATATTTAAAATGAACATCAAACTGAAACATGAATATTAAGTCTAGTACTACAGTACATGCAAATGTTGTGTTTAGGCGGAGCTATGATTGTCGGGGGTCAACCCCTCGACCTTAGATAAAATTGTGGAGCTCTGTTTAGGGTTGTTTAGATTATATTTGTCCCCACCCTCCCAACCACCAATTGGTTGTGCACCCCCACCCCTCCTCCCCAGGAGAATATCATGTGCCCCCATACCTTAGATGCTATATGCCGATACGAGTTGCTTGGAGCTTGTAGATCTGAGATATAGCAGCTCACATGATGTGTCTTAATATTTTTACAGGAAACCTTGACGAGTTTGAGAATTGCACACAATTTGTACAAAAACTACTCAGATGCCCTTGGATCCCATATCCAACAACCTCGAAGCTCGTATCACCGTAGCATCTAAGATGAAGGAGGACATCATATTCTCCTGTATGTAAGAATATCATGTGCTACCACACCTTAGATGCTTTGGTGATACAAGCTCTTCGGAGCCATTGGATTTGTGACCCAACACCTCCTCGGTGGTTCGAATGGGTTTTTGCAGAAAAGCCCCAAAAGAGTTCGGCCACTGCTTACAAGCACAAAGACTGCTCAGATGCCATTGAATCTCAGATCAAACGACCTCCAAGCTCGTATCACCGTAGCATCCAAGCTGTGATAGCACCTTATGTTTTCTCACACGGGAGAATATGAGGTGCTCCCGCATCGTAGATTCTATGGTGATACGAGTTCACTGAGATCTAACGGCCCATAGTAGGAGGTTTGAATGTTTTTGCAATATACGGCTGATAGAGTTTGGGAAATGCAAAGAAAGTACAAGTACTACGCATGTGCCATCTGATCACTGATCATACGACCTAGATGCTCATATCACCGTAGCAGGTAATTAAGCTACGGGGAGCACGTAATATGAGCAATGGGGAGCCGTTGGATCGAAGATGCAGCGGCCCACACGAGGCCTGAATGTTTTTTTTTGCAAAAAAACCTTTGGAGAGTTTGGAAATTGCACATAATTACAAATACTACTGCCAAGCCATTGGATCTCACTTCCAACGGTGTAAAAACTCGTATCACCATAGTATCTAAGCTACGGGGTGGATGTGATATTCTATGCCGCTGTCATTTTTGTTTGTAAACTTGCAAAATACTTGTAACTCGTGCCGTTACTTGTCTAACCGCGCAAAGTATTTGTTCAAAAAAACCATCCTACACTGAAATATCGGAACAACACACGGGGTCCCACTTGTCATTAATCAAATTTGGACCTAAAACTAACAAATCTGAAAGATGAGATTCCAACTGGCAACCTAGACTACAAAGTGTAAGTCGATAGCCCGAAACAACAACGGTTGTTGGCTTTGTCCCATAACTTGATTTTATACAGTACTGGAGTATTACGTTGAGTAGAGTAGAGGGAGTGCCTTGTCAACACGTGCATGACCGTTGTCTCACTTACTGGTGGGTCCCAGGTCTGCGATCTCAATCTATCTTCTCTCCATCATCTAACCTTTGCACGGGCACACACGAAGAGCGGCGCTAGTTGCCATGGTGTTATTACAACTAAAAAAATATTGGAAAATAGAAGAATCGCCTAGAACAAGAGTCGTTGTGGCTGGTCGAGACGGAGCTAACCACATCTATCCTTCGTGCCACATTTGCATGATGAAGCTGTGTGGCTAGTGGGGTGTTTTCCACAGACTGGCTGGGTCCGAGGTCGAACCACGGGTACTAGAGTTATTGCTGACGTCTAATACAATATATTTTTACACGCACATTTTTCCTCCGTGCCGAGACGTGGCACACCGTACCGCGTGGTTTCGGGGTCCTCCTGGGTGGTGCACGCATATATTCTTCCTGACATGGGACGCCCTACCGCGCGTTTTCTGGGTCCTCCTTGGTCATAGCGCCGAATCAAGTATATGAGTCGTCAAATCACGAAAGACCACCTTTCCCGCCGAGTACATCAGTGAAGCACGGTGGCTAGCTAGTTTGGCTTGTTCAACCGATTAGCTAGGCCACCACCACATTTGTTTTTACACCCCTTTTTTTATCTACTTTCTGGCAGGTAAATTTAAATATCCACTGTGGCGTTGCTCTGGTGTTTGGGTGCGGAAGGATTTTTAATTTTTTTATTGACGGGAGCAGGCACGATAGGATTATTAATTTTTTGATTGACAAGAGCAGGCGCGGCAGCAATTAGTCACGATGACTCCGCCTGTAAAACCCACTGCTCCCTGATGTGAGAAGTCGTCGACTGGTGTTTTACCGTGGTGAAAACGAAAAGATTCCCCGCTCCTCGGCTGGCTCCCTCCGGCTTCCCGTAGATTGCATTGCCTTTCAGCCGTTTCGCCCCCTTTGCACCCTTTTATTTCGGACTGGATTTGTATTCGGGGCCGGATTGTCCCAAAATTTTATTTTGGTTTTCCATGCGCTTTCCATCGCACAGTACTTTCGTACTATGGACGCCAAGTCGGCGAAGCGTGTAATTTCACGGTGACTTATGGTGTTGAGGATTCCCTTGTCCGTGCAATTATTGCAGAAGAATGAAATTGCGTCTTCCTCGCGGCAGTCCTTTATCCTGTTCATGACCAGGAGGAATCTGGCCCGGTAATGGTGTACTGTTTCTTCGGGCTCTTGCCTAATTTGGGATAGATCGCATATGTTTGGGTGGGTGGGTGGAATTGAATCCGAAACCTCGCCCAATCTGAGACTCGGGGGCCAAGGAGTTTCCGAACTCGGAAGTTTGGATTCTTGGATGTTGTCCAATGAATCTGGCCCGCTGCCTGACTTTAGGTTCAGGTCTTGAGTGACGTCCACCCCTCCGCGGATATCCGGCTTGGAGGGATCGGGAATCCGGACATAACTAGTCCTTAGGATAGATGAAGGGTCGCCGCATTGTTCCTCCACTACTGCAACGTGATGGGTGACCTGGGGAGAGTTGATCTCTCTCAGATCGGGTTTAGGCCCAATCTGATCGTAGTCTGTAGCGACTCCCAGGGCGGCGATGCGATCCAAGAGCTCGTTTAAGGAAGAGAGATCCATTGGATCTAGCTGCTCGGCGAGTTCCGAGTTGGCGTGGAGATTGCTTTCGATGACCTGAGAAGTCATTGTCGGCGCAGCGGCCGAACAGGCGGTCATAAGAAAACCACCTGGCCGGAGAGTTTGTCCGACAGCCAAAGCTCCCTTAGCAACGGTGCCGTCTTTAAAGATGGGATGAGGCATCCTTCCTGACGGTGACGCCACACCGGAACTCTCAATGAAAGAACCAATGTCGGTGTCAAAACTGGCGGATCTCGGGTAGGGGGTCGCGAACTGTGCGTCTAGGCGGATGTTAACAGGAGACAAGGGACACAATGTTTTTACCCAGGTTCGGGCCCTCTCGATGGAGGTAAAACCCTACTCCTGCTTAATTAATATTGATGATATGGGTAGTACAAGAGTAGATCTACCACGAGATCAGAGAGGCTAAACCCTAGAAGCTAGCCTATGGTATGATTGTTGTTCGTCCTACGGACTAAAACCCTCTGGTTTATATAGACACCAGAAAGGGCTAGGGTTGCACCGAGTCGGTTACAATGGGAGGAGATCTACATATCCGTATTGCCAAGCTTGCCTTCCACGCCAAGGAAAGTTCCATCCGGACACGGGAGGAAGTCTTCAATCTTGTATCTTCATAGTCCAAGAGTCCGACCAAAGGTTATAGTCCGGCTACCCGGACACCCCCTAATCCAGGACTCTCTCAGTAGCCCCCGAACTAGGCTTCAATGACAGCGAGTCCGACGCGCAGATTGTCTTCGGCATTGCAAGGCGGGTTCTTCTCCAAATTCTGTGTACCTGTTGAATAGTGTCCGGCTTCTTGTGAATATTGCGCTCCTTGGCTTCCGCACCCAATAATGGTCATCTTCCATGTGTCAAACGAATGTGAAAAGCTATGGTGTTTTTACATTTGCCCCCCTAGTTGCATAAATGAGCTGCCTATTAAAGAGACGAGGATTTAGATCCAAATCACACCATCTTCCCTTCGCGAGCATTCATCGGAGCGCATCCGACAGAGATCCATTCCATCATGGCCGGTCGTCGTAGCTCCTCCTCTCGCCCTCCCAGTCCTCAGCCTGGATATTGGGAGAGATGTTCCATCCCGCACAGCGATCTAGTGACGCTCCAAACCAAGGGATTTCTTCCCCCAGCCTACATGGTCCCGGTTCGAGCCGGGCTTGCCACCTATAATGGCGGAGAGCAAGCGGTGAGCGTCCCTAATCCCTCCAAAGGAGAGCGGGTATGCCTTTTCCCTTATTTGATAAGAGGGATCGGATTTCCAATTCATCTGTTTCTCCGGGGGCTGCTGGAGTTCTATGGCCTCCAGCTGCACAATCTTACGCCAGCCTCCATATTGCATATCGCGGGCTTCGTAGCCCTTTGCGAGCTATTTTTGGGCTGTGAGGCTCATTTTGCACTATGGAAGAAGTTGTTTTGCCTCGTGCCCCGTTCTCAGAAGGGGTCGGTATATCAAGTGGGCGGAGCCAAAGTATGGCGCATTGCCGGGACCGGATATCTATCCGGAACCCCAAAGAAGGCGTCCGAAGACTGGCCTTCAAAATGGTTTTATATAGAAGATGTCCCCCTGCCGGATCCTATTCGGATCGGCCTCCCTGAGTTCGATAATGCTCCCTTGAAGAAGCGCCTAAGCTAGTGTCCACGGAGCCCTCAAAAGGAAAATGACAAGGATGTTCTTAACCTGGTGAGCCGGATAAGGTTGTTAGCTCATTCCGGACTGACCATGATCGAGGTCATGGCCGCATGCATTATGCAGGGGGTGCAGCCGCTTCAGTATAGAGGCCACCCCATGTGGGATTTCAACGGGAAGGATGATGCCACCCGCTGCGGCCGTAAGGGGCCCGAATCGGTTGCCGCTCTGATGAAGATCTTGTCCGCTTTGTACAAGGGAGAAGAGGAGGAATTTCTCTGCGTCAATCCACAGGGCGGATTTTCTATGTACAATCCTCCAAGCTCGGTAAGCGGACACTTCTTTTTGCCCATCTGTCGGGGATATACCCCGCGGTATGACCCGGCCGGAAGTATGACCCTGCCGGACATGGCGCTTCACCAATGACCCGCTGGAGGACTGGCGATTCACGGGTCTGGCGGCTCATGGATGGCCCTAACGGCGGGTCAGATAGAAGAATAGGCCCAAGGCCTAGAAGGCCAACTCATATTATGGTGGGCCAGCTTAAGAGGAAAGGGATGACGAATATTTCCTTTACGAGGAAGCAAGACCCAGACTTGTAATCAACTTGTAAGAGAAGATAGATTAGTCCTAGTTCTACTAGGACTCCACATGTAACCCGCCCCTCTAACTTATATAAGGAGGGGCAGGGCTCCCCAAAGGGGGAGAAAAAACAATCTCTAGGGCTAGACACAAAGAGCCGGCTTACTGGCGACTCTCTCGTGATCATAATGAGACCTAGCCTCAAACAGCATGTAGGGTTATTACCGGACGATGTTTCCCGGGGCCCGAAGCTGTCTAAATCCTCGTCTTGTGTGATGATCCGCCTTGCGTCTCTTGATTCCGACCAACCCCTTCAAGCTACCGCATAGATGCGTTGGCCTCGCGACTAAGTCCTCACACTAAGGACATCTGCCATGATAATTCCACGACGGTTGGTGCCCACCGTGGGGCCTGCGCACGGTGGTCATGAGTTCTTGGAGGGATCTCTCCTAGGGTTCGAGAAGCTCGCGATTTCGTCAAATAAGGAAGAGCCGACAAGTTCATTGTTTTGTGATTTGAACATGATTAACTATGGAGCCAGCGTATACAAGATGGAGAAGGATCAAGATGATTAGGGTTGCGTTAGTTGTCGGTTGAGCCGCCGCAAGATGTCGACACCGGTTGGATTTTCCGCTGCCGCCGTTACGGCAAGCCACGTGAGACTAACAAAAATTTGTATCTCTGCCCCTGGCCGTGTCCGTTCCCAGTTGTTCTTCCATCGCAACAACCAAAGGCAGACAGCCAGTGTACGCATAATCTGCGGTTTAATCAAAGCAAGTCCAAAGACTACTCATGTTCTGACATCTCCAAATTAGTATTTTTTAATCTCTGTTTGCTACACGAAGGAGCAAACATCTCAAAGGCACAAGTTTCTATGTCAATCATGACAAAAGAATTAATCTTACATGAAGCTTCGTCAAGTGGTCTAGTCACATCAGGTTTCAGTCTACAGTTACCGTGTCTACACACAGTGGATTAAATTTTCTGTTGGGGACGATCAGCGCAGAACTACGGACTGGACAACTCCGACCATGCACGCGCCTGGTGCAAAACAGGAAATCATCAGCATACTTGATACGGAGGTTGTCGGCCGCACCGGAATATGTCCAATGTTATCCAGTACTGGTATCTGCGTTCATCTGAAAAACAAATGAGGTGCTATCTATTCTCAGTATTTTTAGCACATAATTCTTTTGAGAACAATTACTCTGTCTTTCAATATATTTTATGCAGGACAAAGTCCACTACAAAAGTGATGTCATGCCATAGACATGAGGCTCGCACCGGTTTAAACATTGTGGCCGATTCTCACGCCTGCGCCGGCTTAAATGTCCTAGCCAACTCTCGCGCCTGCGCCGGTTTAAATGATCACTGCCGCGGCCGACTCGTCAGTCCACGCCCACGCGTGCTGGTCTGCAACACCGCGGCTAACTCCCTGGCCAATGGACGCGCGCACGACACCACTCCCACAGTCCGGTCTACATCAGCACGCCGGTGCCGCACCCATTCTCATAAGTCGCCCGACGGATACGCGAGCAAGTTGCCGCCCCCGTTGTTGGGTTTACATCAATATGTGGCCAACTCATTTGTCCGCCTACGATTGACTCACCCGTCCACGCCGGCTTACAACGCCATGGTCGACACACCTGCGATTCGGCCGTGATTAAATTTCAATTTCACCGTGGTGATCATCAACTCCACGGTGGATAATTTTTGGCCTAACATATCAGGTGAAATCCATCCAGTTTATTTTATTAAACATATTGTTTTCATCAAAGAACAATTACTTTGGTCTGTATACTTTTATGTGCAACAAAGGTGGTGCCATGTTGTGCCTATGAAGTGTACGTCAGCACCATTATGCACCGGCGTCTGTGCACGCTACTGATGGAACAGGTGTGCGCAAGTGGCCACTCGTGCAGTTTAATCTACATCAACATGCCTGAGCCGCGTTGAGCCGCCGGGGTTATATTACGTCACCGGTCTGCCTGAGCCGCCGGAACTATATTGAGTCGCTGGTCTACCTGAGCCACCTCTGTCGCGATAAATGGATCATCTATCGTCCAAGTTTGTTTTATTAGCACATGTTGTTTTTGTCAAAGAACAAGTTTATCTTTGCCTTGGTCTGCAATATTGTTTATACAAAGCAGTTATTTATGACAAAAAGTGATATTATACCGTGGAGATGGAGGCACACCAACATCTTTTCGCACAGGTGGTCATCGTTATTCAACGGACTCCCGCACCGGCTTACAATGTTGTGGCCGTCTCTCGCGACCACGCTGGCTTACAACGTCATGGCCGTCTCTCGCGACCGCGCCGGCTTACAACGTCGTGGCCGTCTCTCGCGACCACACCGGCTTACAACAAGGAGGACAACTTGCCCGTCCGCACTGGCTTAGAATGCCACGGCCGGTTCATCTGTCTATACCGTCTCTGATGTTACGGTCGTCTCTGTCTTCCGTCTCTCGCGGCCTGGTCTACATCAACACACTGGGCCGCACCTGCCTGCATGAGCTGTTTATTGAGTATGAGCAAGTCACCGCTTGGGAAGCCGGTTTTCTCTTCCAACAAAATGGAGGAAAATTATAATATATTATCAGCCGCCGTCTGCACTGGATGGTTCAATGGGCAGGCGCACAAGTCGCCGCTACTACGGTTTGGTCAACTTCAAATAGACAGTTGGAAGGAACCATTGGCCGAGTTGCTGACACGGCTCATACGGGATCATTTATAACCCGCCGCAGTCACCTCAACCTTTTATGGATTCACATCGCGTTATCAACGTCAATGATATACACCTTCTGCTATGGTCAAATTTGGAGAATCTCAAGCCAACTCTTCGAGTCATCTTGAGACTCGGGGGCTACAATGGTATGGCTCGGCAAAATTAGCCGGTTTCAAGGAATTCAAAAACTCCGGGTCATTGAAGGGAAGATAACCCGGCCCTGGAGGCTACTGCTTTATTGGCGAATATTTAAAGGCCGTCAGGAAATTTCCGGCTCAAAATGAAGATTCCGGTTTAAAATACAACTCAAGAGACATCTCTCTCCCGCAAAGCTTTGAAGCTCTCAAAACCGGTTCAACATCCGGCTCAAGTTCGAGTTCTTAGACAAATTAATGGTTACCAAAGAGGACTTGCTGCCATGATGCACGGTTCAAACTTGGATATCCTGCCTTACGGCTTATCTTATTATGATCACTTGGGGGCTTCCTGCTCATCGAGCATAGCTATCAGTACCCTCTTGATCGGCGCAATGCCAAAACTTATATGGTCACTTGGGGGCTTCCTGTTCAAACATAAGTCATATTCGAACCAAAGAGAACATAGCTGTTGAAACCCTTTTGATTGGCATACTGCCAAACCCACTAGGGGGCTTCTTGATCGTATCCGAATCATAGCTCAACCCCTTTGGGTCCGACGTGGATGGTATTCCAATTAGCATCGTTAAACAACTCTCAAGGTCATTTGGGGGCTTCCTATTCAAACATAGGTCGTATTTGAACCAAAGAGAACATAGCTGTCAATACCCTCTTGATTGGCATCGCCAAAGCCACTAGGGGCTATATGATCGTATTTGAATCTTAGCTCAACCCCTTTGGAACGGTTTACTGATCGTATCCGAATCAGAAGCCGCAAAAAGTTTTATTCTGTCTCTGGTAAAGTTTATTGCAACCACAATTACTTAACTTGAGACCTTTTTGGGATTATATCTCAAATATATATAAGTGTTTTATGCTTAACCCGGCTTGACGATTAACTATAACTCGCCATTTTATAACAATCATCATCTACGTGGAAGCATTGGCTTCTAAGGATTGGGTTATCACCCTTACTACACAGGTTATGTAAGCCGGCAGTACAAATTCAATATCACAGTGGTTATATGTGAGATATATTGTTTAAACTCTCTGCAGGATTTGCAGAAATATGACAAATAAATGATTAAGTTCAAACCTCATTACCAAAGTTGATGATTCAAAATGATTATCCGTTCTGGATTTTTCTCAAAAGGCTATAAGCCACCGGGTTATAAAAATTCCGGCTTACAATGGAGGCGTATTAAATCGCCATCGGCCAAGAGCCGCCGGGTATTTAAACTCCGGATTTACTTATCAACAAATGAGGCATTCAAAGTCGCTTTGGCACAATGGCTATTATTTTTATCAATGGATATGATTTATTCTACAATGGAAGGAATAGTCCCGAGTCGCTGCAGGCTTACGACCCGACACTTGGGGGCTACATTATTCGAATTGGGATTTTATCAAATATGCAAGTCCCATGTCACCGCCAGCATGCACCATGGCACTTGGGGGCTAATGCAAAGCCATTTTTATTGGCCTTATTGAAGACCCGACTCATCCCATTGTAATGAGCCGGCCCTTGGGGGCTACCAATTGCTCCTGTTAAAATTCAAGATACACAAGCCTTATTCCATTATATATTGAAGGATCCACTGCTCAGTTGGTAAAGCACAAAGCTCTCAACCTTATGGACGTGGGTTCAAGCCCCATGGTGGAGTTACATCATATGATGTTATTTTAAATGAAGCATGATCATATTTGTAAAGTCCCTCTCATTATTGCATAATGACCCGGCCCTTGGGGGCTACACTGGTTGAAGTTTTTTGAGCATCAGGCAGTTACAAGTCCCAGGTTGCTGCAAGCATGACAACCCGGCACTTGGGGGATACATAATATAGAGTGTTCAGTTTTTACTCGTGACTGGGATGAACAACATGGATTTCTCCAAAAGTGGCAGTATTCATATTGAAGCAAGTCTTAAACCATCACTTTGTTCTGCTCAAGACTTGGGGGCTACACGTAATATGCATATAGGGAGAAATATCTTCCAATTTTCAGTTTTGAGCTAACCAGATTGACCCGGTGTCTGCAAAATTCATAAACCGGCGTCGACGACAATTATGACCCGGCACCACCTATTTATAACCCGGAAATTTTGGTAATCATAAACCGGCAAGTTTTATATCTTCAAGCTGGCTGAATATAAGTTGAATATTTGAAGACCAATATTTTTGTCAAGTCAGAGCATTGAAAGCCGACTCAAGTGGATTATCTCTTACAATGTTTCTCAACAAGAGACCAATGTCAGCAAATTGACTCTGAAGCTGGCATGTTGACCCGGATTTTTCAAAGAAAGTATCTGGATTTTTTGCATTGGCAAAATTTGAACATATCTGCTAAAGAGATTTGCTATGAGATTATGGATACATATCAAGAAGGAGATGACAAAGACTTAAGGATGATCAAGTGCCGGCTTATAAAGAATATTTAAACTGGAGCGCAACCTCTCAAAGTCGTTCTTGAGTTGTTTTGCAGGATCAAGTTTAACATGGATAAATCCAAATTAAACTGGGGGCTAATGTCAGGGATGTACCCCGCGGTATGACCCCGGCCAGACTTGGTGCTTCACCGATGACCCGCTGGAGGACTGGCGATTCACGGGTCTGGCGGCTCACGGATGGCCCTAACGGCGGGTCAGATAGAAGAATAGGCCCATGGCCTAGAAGGCCGGCTCATATTATGGTGGGTCGGCTTAAGAGGAAAGGGATGACGAATATTTCCTTTATGAGGAAGCAAGACCCGGACTTGTAATCAACTTGTAAGAGAAGATAGATTAGTCCTAGTCCTACTAGGACTCCACTTGTAACCCGCCCCTCTAACTTATATAAGGAGGGGCAGGGCTCCCCAAAGGGGGGAGAAAAAACAATCTCTAGGGCTAGACACAAAGAGCTGGCTTACTGGCGACTCTCTCGTGATCATAATGAGACCTAGCCTCAAACAGCATGTAGGGTTATTACTGGACGATGTTTCCCGGGGCCCGAAGCTGTCTAAATCCTCATCTTGTGTGATGATCCGCCTTGCGTCTCTCGATTCCGACCAACCCCTTCAAGCTACCGCATAGATGCGTTGACCTCACGACTAAGTCCTCACACTAAGGACATCTGCCGTGACAATTCCACGACACCATCTGTTCCATATTTCCATAGTTAAGTATCCTATTGTGGTATTTCGACGCAGGAACTACGTCAGGGTGTAAAGGAGATAAACAACCCTCCTCCACAACCTGAGGATCTAGAATGGTCCCTCGACCCGACCTCCCAAGAGGATCCAGACATATCTGTGGAGCTGATCGAAGGGGTATTTTACCAATTGAGCAATGACAACGCCTTGGTGGCCATTACGGCCGATTATCCTGGACTGCTCCCAGCCTCACAGGTAACTGAGACCGAAGTCCAAATACTTCGAAAATGATCCATCCGTGCTTATTTTGATCACCGTATACCAATGGTGTTTTGCAGGGGAGTATCTCGAGGCGGAATGCCGAGCCTACGGCGACTAGCCAACAAGGGACTGCGAGGGCGGGCAGGCTAAAAAGACACGCAGTCCAGATCGAGACACCGGCGCAGCAGTAAGGCGCGCCGTCTTATTCCAAGGTATTATTCTTACGAGGCATACTAACGCCCGTGCTCTTTTTAGGAAAAAGAGCGCTCACCGGACTACATCCGGAGAGGTTGCCAATCGCGCATCCACCAGCCAGGCTCCAAAGTCAGGTCCAGAAGCAGAGGCGAACACGAGGCATGCGTCGGACGCTCCTCCGACAAAAGATGTGGACAGACTGTCCGCCACCAATTCCGAGGTGGAGAGTGCCATAAACCACAGGCGCCGCCGGACAGTTCTTCGCGACGCTTGTTTCTCTCAAGAGGCATTGGATGCCTTCAACTCGGGAGATGCGTACCTCCGTGCCGCTCAAAATGGTCTAACCAGGGCCACGGAGCAGTATGTAAAAGACATACGGGTGAGAAAATTTGATGATTATATATACATCAGTAGCCCCCGAGACTTGAACTAGTTAGAATAACTGATTTAAGGATCATTTGTTATGCATGTTCTTACAGAAAAGAATACCCAACTGTCCCGGGAGCTGGAAGAGTGCAAAGCCCAACTTCAGGCCGCACTAGCCGCAACAGGGGAGCCCAAGAAGACCCCCTCTGGTATTATATGCCTCAATTGATAAGTATCATGTAGAGTGCAGCGTGTATACAAGTCTGACAATAGAATTGCAGATGGCGCCGGATTAGATCCGGATAAGCAGCAACTCCTACGCCAGCTAAAGGCTGGTGAGAGCATGCTTACAAAGGTGAGGCAGGAGAAGAATGATCTCCAAGATGCCAACAACTAGCTGGGCGTGGAACTAAAGGATGTTCGCGCCCAACTGTCGGACTCCGTTAAGGAGAATCGACGGCTTCGACGCGGCATATTTAGTAAGTGCTTGAATGAACTTTGAAAAAGAGTTCGGCGAGGAAGTCGACTAACACAGTTTTGTCTTTAGGTATGCTAACATGTCGTCCTGTAGAGGAAATGCCCGGTTCTATGGGTGACCTTCTTCCCGAGCTCTCCCAACTACACGAACGAGTTCGGCAGGTGATGCAATGCGTCGCCCAGGCCTTGTGGCCATCCGTCTGCATGCCCGAAGGCCTTGGAGAGCTTGCAGAGAAGCTGAAGGGAGCACGGCGGCGCTTCCAATTATGGAAGATATCGGCCTGCTGTCAAGGCGCCAGGGAGGCCTGGGCCATGGTGAAGATGCGGTACATGAAGGCTGACCCAAACCACATGGCCGAGGTCGGACCTATGGGGCCCGATGGGAAGGACATCCCTGTGAGCTTAGTGTACGGCCAAGTAGAATTGCCGCAAAATATTCCCAACAGGACTGTAAACTAGACAGCCTGTTGGATGGTATTGAAG
The DNA here is from genome assembly GCF_018294505.1 of Triticum aestivum. Classification (NCBI taxonomy): domain Eukaryota; kingdom Viridiplantae; phylum Streptophyta; class Magnoliopsida; order Poales; family Poaceae; genus Triticum; species Triticum aestivum. The sequence goes on along the minus strand of NC_057797.1, from coordinate 668,410,507 downwards.
AGGAATTTACCTAGTCAAATTGACTATGTAATTTAAGATGACATGTAAAATGCCTTCTAGCCGAATTGTAGATCGTTTGTCATGGCGGACCTTTTCGCTTCAGCCTCGGGACCCGATAGTCCGGAGTGTGTCCGAATACCCTCTCGATTATGTAAGAACCGGGGCATGCATGGAGACCAGGCGTAGGGGTCATTAGTGCTTGAACAAACAAGTGCCCAACTAGTTATGTTATATTACATGGTTAGTAAGAAACATCTTCCAGTGAGAATAGTTCCGTTAGGGGTTCCTTTCCCTGGGAGGCATGCCCTAAAGTGCATGTCCGGACTGCGAAAAAAGCAGAAAAACATCTGGGGGTGGATAAATAAACAAGTGAGAAATCATCTTTAGTTCACCGACCGAATATTCCCTCACTACTAGGAAAAGGGCTATAGATAGGATTGATACTAATGGCGCACCATGGAAGCAGTGCGCCACTACTATATACTAATGGCGCACCGGTTGGTGATGCGCCATTAGTGTGGAAGACACTAATGGCGCACCAGAAACAGGGTGCGCCACTGGTATTAATTTTTTTTCTTCCATTTTTCCATACAAACTAATGGCGCATCAGGTCGAAGTGCGCCAATACTAGTTCTAACTATTAATGGCGCACCAGGGAGACAGTGCGCCATTACTGTAAAAAAAATTTATTCTTTTTTTTTTGCAAAACTACTAATGGCGCACCGTTTCACAGTGCGCCATTACTAGTTTAAACTAGTAATGGCGCACTATTACCCGGTGCGCCATTAGTATATATATTTATTTTTTTTACTTTTTTGCAAAACTACTAATGGCGCACCACCTGCAGGTGCGCCATTAGTAACCGGGGTTACTAATGGCGCATTTGCTGGTGGTGCGCCATTAGTAACCTGGGACCCCAACAAGATATTTTGGACAGCCCCACACCTACCCACTCACTTTCCCCACTTCGTTCCCTCCACCTCCTTCTCCAAGCTTTCGGCTGCCTCCTCCTCACCTCATTTCCACCATAGATTCATTAAAGTTAAGTGGTGAAAATTACCTTTTTTTGATAGGTAAGTAAGGGGAAAGCTATCTTCATGATGTAGATCTACTTTTTTTCTCCCTAGCTCGCTCCAACAACGTGCACATGCACTTTTTGTGGCCTAGCTAGATCTATGTATGTTTGTGGTGTTGCATGTGTTTGTGGTGCTGCATATATGTTTGTGTTTGAAGGTACTGGTATTTGAAATGCGATAGTTGCCAATATTTTGCCGGAATGTTTTGATTCATTTCCGTTTCAGCGAGAATTTTGGCACTATGCATTCTTTTTGGTCCTATTTTTAGGGAAGGTCATGCCAAATTTTTTCTTGGTTCTAAAATATCGTTTTGCTCTACCTCGCAGGCGACCATGGTCCGCACGATGACAGAAGGCATCATGAATAGGTTTTTGAGCTCCGCGAAGGCCGAGATGCTTCAAAAGAACAAGACGGAGATAAGATGTCCGTGTCAAAGATGCAAGCTAAAGAGCCTTATTGCGGACCCGGATTCCGGGCAGGTGCGGGACCGCCTGCTCTTGCGTGGTTTCATGGATGGCTATCGGTGGCAAGGTGATGAAGATGACTATGAAGTCGTCCATGGGGGCCGGGCAAGAAATGAGGAAGGGCAACAAGACAAGTACCACCACGGCGAGGGCGGGCGAGAAGACGAAGAATCTCCAGGACATGATCACAACGGTGATGCTGTACACAGTCATCATGTAGAAGATGTCGTACATGATGATGAGGAAGATCAAGACGAAGGGCATGATCATGAAGATGAAGATGCCGGAGCAGACGACGATGGAGGCTGGGTGCAGGACCCTCATATTCAAGAGTTGCTTCTCAAGCAGACGGATAACGCAAGAGCTGCCGCCCGAGAGAAAGCCAAGCTGGATCAACTGGAGATAGACGCGGTTACTCCATTGTATGAAGGATGCAGGCCCGAGGATACCCTCCTGAAAGTAACGCTCATGGCTCTGGAGATGAAGGTAAAACACAAAATGACCGACGCATGCTTCGACGAGAACATGTCATTCTGGCACGAACGTCTTCCCAAGGGGAACAAGTGCCCGACCAGTTTCGAGGAGCCGAAGAAAATCGTGTGTCCTCTGGATTTACCGCATGTGAAATACCATGCGTGCATGAACAATTGTATCATTTATCGGGACGAGCACGCGGAGTCTACCATATGTCCGGTGTGCGGTGTCACTTGATACAAGAAGAGGAAGAAAGCTCCTCGAAAATCGGTGTGGTACTTTCCGATCACTCCTCATCTGCAGCGGTATTTCACGGACCCTAAGGTAGCGAAGCTCCTGCGTTGGCACGCGGATAGGGAGGAGAAGAAGCGGGAAGATGACGGAAATGATCCGGAGATAAATAAAAAAGACAAGATGCTGAGTCACCCTAAGGATGCGAGCCAGTGGAAAGCATTGAACTTCGAATACCCAGAATTCATACTAATGGCGCACCACACAAGACACTAATGTGGTGCTGCTGTCTATATTCTGTCCAATAATATATTTTGTAACCTGTGCAAAAATCAGAAAAGCAAAAAAATAAAACCTAATATTCATACTAATGGTGCACCACACAAGACACTAATGGCGCACTGTGATCATCACACTAATGGCGCATTAACTGCTGGTGTGCCATTAGAATGCCAAAGCACATGGGTACATATGGCCCCATGGGAGGCATTCTAATGGCACACTGCAGGCTATACTAATGGCGCACTATGTGGTGCGCCATTAGAACACCAGATACTAATGGCGCACCAGTGGTGCGCCATTAGAATTTAATTCTAATGGCGTGATGCCAGTGGCGCACCGGTAGTGCGCCATTAGAAGGCAAATTCGGTGCGCCACTAGCATGCCTTTTCCTAGTAGTGACTTAAGAACGCTAGCTTTCTGCTTCACACAGTCTGAGGTACACATCCGGCTGACCCGGCAGTAACAATCGCAGAGGTGCTCCCCTTATTCCCTAGCCGAATTAACGGGAACGTAGGGCATAAATACAAGAGCCAGGCAACCCAGCTTGGCCGTAACTTAAGTCATATCGATGCATATAATGGTGAATAAAATGTACATGCAGAAGTATGACACATGTGTTGGGCATGAAGCCCGTATAAATAAACTTCTGTTAAAGAAGCCCCCAGGTATATGGAACGCGGATAGCGCGTCCGTTGTGTGCAAACAAGACACACATGGGCCCCTAAAGGCTGTGAGAAAAAAGAAAGGGAGAAAAATCTAGGATAGATAGTGTATAAAAAATGGACGGAGGAAGGAGACGAACTCAGAGTCCGGCGCTAGGCGTAGAATCTTTGGAGTCGGGCTGCGTTCCATGGGTTCGGCTCAAGTCGATTATCCGATGCATCCCGCAGACGGTACGCTCCACCAGTCAGGACTTGGTCAATAATGAAGGGACCTTCCCATTTGGGCTTCAATTTGTCCTTTTTCTTATCTGGCAGGCGTAGAACTAACTCGCCAACACTGTAAGTTTTGGCGCGTACTTCTCTGCTCTGGTATCTTCGAGCCTGCTGTTGATAGAATGCGGAACAGGCTTTTGCCATGTCACGCTCCTCCTCCAAGGCGTCCAAACTGTCCTGCCGATCGAGCTCGGCTTCTCTTTCTTCATACATGCGCACTCGAGGTGAGTCATGAATTATGTCGCAGGGTAGAACCGCCTCTGCGCCGTATACCATGAAGAATGGTGTGTATTCGGTGGTGCAATTCGGCGTGGTCCGCAGCCCCTAGAGTACGGAGGTGAGCTCCTCTACCCAGTGCGTGTTAGATTCCTTGAGGGACCGCACTAATCTGGGTTGATGCCGCTCATGATAAGACCATTTGCACGCTCGACCTGACCATTAGTTTGAGGGTGATAGACTGAAGCGTAATCGAGCTTGATGCCCATATTTTTGCACTAGAGTTTTACCTCGTCGGCTGTAAAGTTCGTCCTGTTATCAGTGATGATGCTGTGGGGGACACCGTAACGGTGTACGACCCAGGATATGAAGTCTATCACCGGTCCGGATTCGGCCGTCTTAACAGGCTTGGCTTCTATCCATTTGGTGAACTTGTCCACCATGACCAACAAGTATTTTTTCTTATGGGTTCCTCCTTTAAGGGGTCCCACCATGTCAAGCCCCCAGACTGCGAAGGGCTAGGTGATGGGGATAGTATGGAGGGCAGTGGGTGGCATATGGCTTTGGTTTGCAAAAAGCTGGCAACCAACGCATCGTTGGACTAAGTCCTGAGCGTCCGCCCGGGCCGTCGGCCAATAAAAGCCTGTACGGAAGGCCTTGCTTACAAGGGCCCGAGCTACAGCATGGTGACCGCCGAGTCTGGCATGAATTTCAGCCAGAAGATTCTGCCCTTCCTCTTTGGAGATGCACCTTTGAAGGACTCCGGTGGTGCTTTTCTTATAAATCTCTCCCTCATGGACTTTATAGGCTTTAGATCGCCGCACTATGCAGCGTGCCTCGTTTTGGTCCTCGGGAAGTTCCTGCCTAGTCAGGTAGGCTAGGAATGGTTCTGTCCACGGGGCGATGATGGCCATTATTTCGTGGGCTGAAGATGTTATTTCGTTGGCAGATCCCCCAATTATGTCAGAGTGTTCGGTGTCGTGTAGTGCGGTTGGGTCCGGGCTGTTACTGCCGAGTTCCCCTTCCCATACTACGGATGGCTTGAACAGCCTCTCCAAGAAGATGTTGGGGGGGGGACTGCATCTCGTTTTGTGACAATGCATGCCAAGACATCTGCCGCCTGGTTGTTTTCCCGAGCTATATGATGAAATTCGAGCGCCTCGAACCGAGCTGACATTTTTAGGACGGCATTGCGGTAAGCAGCCATTTTTGGATCCTTGGCATGAAAGTCTTCATTTATTTGGGATATCGCGAGGTTCGAATCCCCGCGCACCTCTAGGCGTTGAATGCCCATGTATACTGCCATACGGAGACCATGCGGAAGGGCCTAATATTCGGCTGCATTGTTGGAGTCCGTATACATTATCTGGGGTACGTATTGAACTGTATCTCCTGTCGGGGACGTCAGAACGACGCCAGCCCCCAGACCAGCCAACATTTTGGAGCCGTCGAAGTGCATGATCCAATTGGAATATGTGCCATACTCTTTAGGGAGTTCGGCTTCCGTCCATTCGTCGACGAAGTCGACCAAGACTTGTGACTTGATAGCTCACCGTGGCTTGTAAGTTATGTCGAACGGGAGGAGCTCAATGGCCCATTTGCCAATCCGGCCCGTTGCGTCGCGGTTGTTTATAATATCATTAAGTGGCACTTCTGAGGCTACCATGATCGAACACTCTTGAAAGTAGTGTCGCAGCTTCCGAGATTCCATAACTACCGCGTACGCTATCTTTTGATAATGCGGGTACCGTGACTTGCATGGAGTAAGGACAGCGGACACATAGTAAACCTGCTTTTGAAGGGGGAATTTGTGTCCGTCCGTTTCTCGTTCGAGGACGAGCACTGCGCTTACAACTTGATGAGTTGCCGCAATGTATAATAGCATAGGTTCGCCAGTGTTTGGCGCGGCCAGACATGTCTGAATCATGCGCTGATATGTTGCGCCGGTGTTTTTGAGCCCGAAGGGCATTGTGTTGAAGCAGAATGGGCTGTATGGGGTGATGAATGCCGTTGCGGCTTGGTCTGGCTCTGCCATCTTAATTTGATGGTAGCCGGAGTACGCGTCGAGGAAACACAATGAATCGTGTCCTGCGGTGGCGTCGATAATTTGATAGATACGGGGGAGGGGGAAGGGATCCTTTGGGAAAGCCTTGTTAAGGTCCTTAAAATCGACACACATGCGCCAGGATTTGTCCTTCTTTGGTACCATCACCAGGTTTGCTAGCCAGTCCGGATGTTTTATATCTCTGATGAATCTGGCCTCCAATAGCTTGGCTAGCTCCTCTCCCATGGCTTGTCTCTTAGGTTCGGAGAAACGCTGAAGAGCCTGCTTGACTGGCTTGAATCCTTTTAGGATATTTAGGCTGTGCTCGGCCAGCCTGCGTGGGATTCCTGGCATGTCTGAAGGGTGCCAGGCAAAAATGTCCCAGTTCTCGCGTAGGAACTCTTGTAGTGCAGCGTCTACATCAGGTTTTAATTGTTCCCTGATGGAAGCTGTTTTTGTAGGGTCCGTTGGATGGACTTGGAATTTGACTATTTCGTCCGCCGGTTTAAAGGAGGTGTACTTGGATCTTTTGTCGAGTATCACATCGTCCCTATTCACCATGGAGCGTAGTGCAATCAGTTCCTCGACCGCTAGGGCTTCGGATAATGCCTCGAGGGCCAGTGCGGCTGTCTTATTTTCGGCGCGGAGTGATATGTCCGGATCACTAGCAAGAGTGATGATTCCGTTGGGCCCGGGCATTTTGAGCTTCATGTACCCGTAATGGGGTATAGCTTGGAAGATTGTAAACGCCTCCCGCCCTAATAGAGCGTGGTATCCGCTACTGAATGGGGCCACTTGGAACATGACTTCTTCGGACCTGTAATTATCCAGCGTGCCGAACACCACATCTAGTGTGATTTTTCCTGTACAGCGCGCTTCCCGACTGGGGATTATTCCTCTAAAGGTTGTACTACTTCGCTCAATGCGGTTCCAGTCTATTTCCATTTTTAAGGGTTTCCTCATAAATGAGGTTCAATCCGCTGCCACCGTCAATGAGTACTTTGGTGAGTCGAAAGCCGTCCACTATTGGACTGAGGACCAATGCGGCTGGTGCTCGGGCTGTTCGGAATTTAGGTTCATCACTGGCATTAAAAGTGATGGCAGTGTTACTCCATGGGTTCATTGTTGCCACGTGGTAGACTTCGGCAAGGCTACGGAGTTTTCGTTTTCGCATATTATTTGATGCGAAAGTCTCAAAGACTGTTAGTACCGTACTAATATCCCTGGGCTCGCGCTCTGCGGCTTCTGGTTTAGAAGATCTTCACCACTTTTGGCCACCTGCCGGAGTATCCAACATGCTCTAAGGCTAGGAGTTGGTGTGGCGCCCTCTGTACTGTGAATTTTACAGGGTCCATTGAGCCATCCCTCCAGTACGGTTCCATGCCCTGTAGAGGGTTTTTGCTTTTAGGTGTTTAACCCGGGTGTCTGGCGATAATGCACCCTTTTATTTCGGACTGGGTTTGTGTTCGGGGCCGGATTGTCCCAAAAATTTATTTCGGTTTTCTAGGCGCTTTCCATCGCATAGTACTTTCATACTATGGACGCCATGTCGGCGAAGCATGTAATTTCACGGCGACTTATGGCGTTGAGGATTCCCTTATCCGTGCAATTATTCAGGAGAATGAAATTGCGTCTTCCTCGTGACAGTCCTTTATCATGTTCATGACCAGGAGGAATCTGGCCCGTTAATGGTGTACTGTTTCTTCGGGCTCTTGCCTAATTTGGGATAGATCACATATGTTTGGGTGGGTGGATGGAATTGAATCCCAAACCTCGCCCAATCTGAGACTCGGGGGCCAAGGAGTTTCCGAACTCAGAAGTTTGGATTCTTGGATGTTGTCCAATGAATCTGGCCCGCTGCCTGACTTTAGGTTCAGGTCTTGAGTGACGTCCTCCCCTCCGCGGATATCCGGCTTGGAGGGATCGGGAATCCGAACATAACTAGTCCTTAGGATAGATGAAGGGTCTCCGCATTGTTCCTCCACTACTGCAACGTGATGGGTGACCTGGGGAGAGTTGATCTCTCTCAGATCGGGTTTAGGCCCAATCTGATCGTAGTCTGTAGCGACTCCTAGGGCGGCGATGCGATCCAAGAGCTCGTTTAAGGAAGAGAGCTCCATTGGATCTAACTGCTCGGCGAGTTCCGAGTTGGCGTGGAGATTGCTTTCGATGAACCGAGAAGTCATCGTCGGCGCAGCGGCCGAACATGCGATCATAAGAAAACCACCTAGTCGGAGAGTTTGGTCGACAGCCAAACCTCCCTTAGCAACGGTGCCGTCTTTAAAGACGGGATGAGGCATCCTTCCTGACGGCGACGACACAGCGGAACTCTCAATGAAAGCACCAATGTCGGTGTCAAAACCGGCGGATCTCCGGTCGAGAAGGGAACTTTGGCTCCCATCCCGTGCACACTTCATACACCCTGCCTAACACTATTCGTGCTTCATATGGTTCATGTTTCGTGGAGTACTATAGCACCGTACTCTCCGTGCGCTATAGACCTACTTCTGTTAACATTGATCTCACCGTTCATTCTCGACCGGACAGTCGAAAAAGCGGTACTATGTTACATATAGGAGTAGTTGACATGCGCACAACATCATTTGTTATCGTCATATCTTACTACACTAGCAACAAGATTGTGTAGTATTGACGTATGAACCACTGCACATGCCTAGTAGTAGGACCACTGTGTATGTTCAAGTGGCTGCCGTGTTTCGCACTCCTCCATCGTAAGAGTGGAAACGCTTGCTGTAATCATTTTTTTCTTCAGAAAAACAGTGGACATGCTCTACCGTGCGGATCCTCCTCCAGCCATGCACTAAATTACTCACTTTCGCTGACGTGTGGGATAGCCAGCACCTGGGTCTACCAGCCATGCACTAAATTACTCCATAGTAGAGTGACGGTAGACTACCCTGATTGAAGCGCCACAATAATGCCCAATGAGCCGTCAAATCACAAAACCCCCTCCTTTCCAGCAGTAAGTTGGACGGACGAAGCAACCATCATTTCACGCTTCTCTCTCATCTTCCTCTCTTGAAGAAAACCCCCACTCGCTTCACTTCTCCCTCATCTCATTCCTCCTTTCACTCTTCTCTCTCAGCTTCCTCTCTTGGATGGACGCCGGAGCACCGGCCGACGTGATGTCTATGGCTCTGGCCAAAACCGTCGAGGCTCATGGTACGAAGAAGCGCAAGCACCCCGCCGAGACTACCGCAGACAAGCTCAAAGCCATCGCCCTATCCAAGCCCCCCTCTCCGGGATCCCTCATTAAGCAAGTCCAGGTAATGTCTCTTGTTGACAATCTTTTTCTCGATCTTGATCGTGTTTTTTCATCTAACACGTAGTACTAGTACTGGTAGTACAACTTTCTGGGTGATCTTGCATGTGATTTTAGTGTGCCAAATGACGGTTCTAAATTCCTCCTTTGACCAAAACATGCGAGAGGTTGACACTGATTTCTTATAGATTACTTTCAACTACTCCCTCTGTCCCAAATTTCTTGTCTTAGATTTGCCTAGATACGGATGTATCTAATACTAAAATGTGACTTGATACATCCGTATCTAGACAAATCTAAGACAATAATTTTGGGATGGAGGGAGTACTTTATGAACATCAATGCTACCTTTGAAGAGGGTATATTTGCCTCAGTAACTTGTGTTATGGATATTGCAAGTAATCCCTCTGCTCTCCTACCTTTGAAGACATGTTCTAGACTTCTAGTGTCTTTGTTCACTCATTTCTGTGCGTATATGTAGTCATATATGGAGTATAATTTCGAAAATCATCTTATATTTCTGAACGGAGGTAGTAATAAAATATGGTTTTTGTTTGAATTAGAACCAGGTCCGCGGTGGAGATGAAGTTCTCAAAGTCATGCCGTGTGAATTGGAAGACCTGATGATGAGTTGTACTGCTGAACTATCCAGCTGTTGTGCCCTTGTCGCCACGTGTCCTAAACTAGTGTTTTCCTGTAGGTTTGTTGTCAGGCGTGTTCTCGAGGCTGTACTTGACCACAAAAATTTCCTGGCTATGCCTTCGATTATGAAGGGTGTGGTTCTTGTAAAGCTTCCCAACAAATCTGATGCGGCCTGTCTTCATCATCATGTTTATGAGTGGAAAGACCACTCTGTTAGGTTTTCCAAGGTGGACAAGATGGTGATAGTGCATGTAGACATCTCTCACGAAGTCCATGGCCTAGTCAGTTATGCGGGGTTCATCCCGTAGGTCGGTGGCGAGAAATAGTCTGCAGAGTTTAGTTAGTGCAACTTTGCTTGTCTGTAGTAAGTACTATTGTTCAGTACTTGATTTGTGTTTGTGAACCCTGTATTGTTTATTAGTACTGCTGCTTTTGGTGTGTGGTCAGTCCTGAGAACGGTCTATGTTAATGTCTGTCCACTCAAATCAGTCTATATATTTTGAAGTATCCAGATCATATTTTTTGTGAGGACAGTTTATCAATTATGGTTACACTCCAATATCTGTATGCATTGCAGGGTTTCTCACACCCACCAGGATTTCCAGTCCCATGGATGTTCGGTCCATACAATTTGTCACGACCCTTGGATTGTCCTACTTGTGGGAGTAGGCGGGGCCCCTGCATGCCACCCGTAGTTGTACGATCAATCTTCTATTTAGTACTTAAACATAGTGATTTCCTGGTAAGGATTCACTCGTGTCACATCAAGTAAATCTTATTGATTTACTGTCTAAATCTTATTGATTTAATGTCATGTTTTCTTTCTTTTCCTGCAATTTTACGATGCAGGTTTTGCCATGTGACATTCATCACAGAATAAACCGTTTGGTTTGGTCTACGATGACTATTTTTGCAGGTTTCACTTCTTATGTCGTGTCAGTAATGAAGGCACTGTCCATCACTTATATTACTGGAAAAAATTGGATCAGTCTGTTGTCTGAGTACAAGCTGAATCCCTATGATGAACTGCAGTTTGGTTTAACAAAAATGCCAGAATTAGTCCTTCTCGCGTTTAATAGAAATGAAGAAAAAAAACTGGATCATGGTCACGGATCCTAGTCAAGTTAGAAAGCTGATCATAGCAGACTAGACACGATCGCCGCTGTCTCGCACATCGGTACCACCTACAGCAACGGATCGAGCACAGGCAGTTGCTCTAGCACTGACAGTGGCAGCAGCTCAGTCTGATCCAGTTGAGGATTAGGCACCGACCGCGTCAGCGGATCAGTCTGATCTACCAGAGGATCGGGCATCGACATCGGCACCTGCTCCGACACCGGCACTAGCTCTACAACGAGCACCATCTCCGGCAGCAGCAGCGGCTTCGGCACCTGTACCAACACTTGCACTTGCATCTGCTCCGGCCCGTGCAGTTGCACCGGCAACAGACTGGGCTGCAGTTCGCACTGCATATACCAAAGTCCTTACAAAAACTGACATGTCCACCTTCTTGGTAAGCATTGGCCGCCCAAGTGCTTCGTTCTTTTTTCTTTCCATGTTGTTTCACATGATTCACTGTGTTGATCTAACTGTTTGGGTATGTCTTTCCTGTTTGCAAACAGAGAATTCCTAGAGCAACGAGGGAGTCGTTCAACAATCCGGGCGACCGCGGCCAAGTTTCTCTTACCATGCACAACCTTGGTGTGAATGAACCTGCTCAATATACCGTAAGTACAAAGGATGGTCGCATGATGATTGATGCTAAAGGATGGTCAGGGTTCAAATCTAAATCATATCTTGCAGTAGGGGATGATGTCAAAATTGTACTTTCTAGGCAAGGAGAGCTGGTCCAAATCAACTTTGAAATTCTTCAATAGCAGCACGCAACTGCCGAACTGATCTATCATGCGAGAGATTTTGATGTAATAATCTGGCATGGTGAAACAAGTGTCTTGTGTGTATAAGTAGTACGACAATATTATTTATCACATGGTATATCGTTGATAGAATTGCAACTCTGATTGCTGGTTAGGAACTGTCATTCGATTTCATTCCAATAGCTGCCGTGCTTTATTCAAATTTGTGTACTCGCCTTGCGACAGCATCTAAAACCAGCGCCGTACCGATCGCTTGCAATATGAAAAGCGCTGAGGTAGAACACATTGTCCCCCAAACATGCAGCATGGGCCTGCGGCCCAAATTCCAGAACCATGAGCCTGTTTGAGTATTATATTCTCAGCTGAACCCCCATAAAAAAGATGAACCCCCATAATGCCCGTGCGTTGCAGAGGGAGTCTATTTCTCGGCAAGGTGAGCCTGTCTGTGATATAAAAGATTTGTATATTTCTTTACAGAGGGAGTATCTCTCTGTCAAAAAATATATTTATGTGTAACTAGTTACTCCTGTCTTTCTACTTCCTTTCGTTGCTATGTGGGGCAACCGGCAACGGGGTCCACGTGCCATATGCACAAATTAGAGTGCACAACTTCATGGTAGACACACCCCGGTTGTAGCGCCGCAGTAATGCCCAATGAGCCATCAAATCACAACCCCCCCTTTCCAGCTTTAGCAGTAAGCTGGACGGACGAAGCGACAATATTTCACTGGGCGTGAATCCCCTTCTCCCTCATCTGCTTGTCCAGAGAAAACTCTCTCTCGGTGATTGCATAGGGTTTTCTCATGGAGAACCAGGTACGAATTCTTCATCCATGCCCGATAAATCCAAGTCCCTTGGTCGCAGGTAATTCTAGGATGGCAGCCGCCGCCGTTGATGCATTTTTCTTACTACTGAATCTAGTTTGTTTCATTTGTAGTGCCCAAAGTTTGAGTACCCTATAGGTTTTTGCACCCTCGGCGTGACGCCACACTTGTTCCTTCTCATCCTAACACAGGATTTTGAAATGTGCATAGTATGTTCCTAGAATCCTCTTTTCTATCCGGGAGAGTGGGGGTTTTTTGAACATGCTGTCGACTAATTTGGAATTTTGGATAGCTATATTTGGATAAAAGGTACTACTAGTACGATGATGAACACTGATGTGAAGGAGGAAGTTATTTCTAGGTTTGGATACGGAATAGATTGTGTTCTCATATTATTTTTCCTGCAGTGTATTATTTGCTCTACCAGAACACATGTACTCAAGATGCTTGGCCTTGCCATAACTGAATACACTAGTTTAATGGTCACAGTGAAGACAAGCCATGGATATAAGTTTTGAGTTGGGTTCATGAACCAAGAAGATCGCTGCTTTTTTTATGGCTGAACTTGGATAAACTTTCTCAAGTGTTACGGACTGAAAGTTGGCGCATGAATGTTGATGGAAATAGCAGAACCTGGTCTCATCTTCACTGCGATCTTCCACCCCGACGTCGTTCCAATTGTTCATCCATGTTAGTTTTGTATCTGGTTCTTGCTTGTTGCCTCGATTACTTCTTAATCCACCTATTTTGTCTAACTAATCACAATTTAACTTTAGAAGTAGCAACGAATCTCTCACGAAGATGCTACTTCTAACTAATATTTTCTTATAATTGGTGGCACGTGTAGGTGTTTTCAGAGTTAAGCAGGCTGCTCGTTGGTTATTCTATAATAACTCGGCTATTACTGATGGCACTGAAGTTGAATGGGTCGACATCCACAAGTTCCTACACTTTATTGATCGTCTTGAGGTCCTTGTGGGGAGTTTCAATGGTGGAAGGCCCTGTGGGATATGTGTGCCACTGCTGCACTCGTTGAACAGGTCCAACTGTGTCGAGAAACTTATGGTACGAGTTGTTTTCTGTTATATAGGTTGTTCATAAACTATTGCTTATACACTGTTTTACAGCTGTGATCTTCTTGAAACAGAAACTGCCCAGTTCTATTGTTCCTATACAGATGCCTGACCATGGTCGGGTCAGACTTGCGCTTGGTCACAACATGATGTTTATGTCGACCTACTCAATTCCCCTTGGAGGTGAAAACATACTTATTCATGGGTGGTCTCAAATAATGATGGCCCGTCCATCTTGGAGAATAGGACAGAAGATTATGTTCATGCTTTTCCATGGCTCTAAAGCAAATATCCTGTTTATTGACCACATTGCGAGATGAAGCCACTTTCAGAAGGTTGTGGGTGCGCGGGGTGGCGCCTGGGCCTTGTCCTGGGGCTTGGTGGCCTCACCCTTGGTTAGCTGTAGGCAAAGTAGCACTGTTCGAGGCGTGCTTTGTACGGTTGAACCTGTATAAGTACTCATACTGCTTTCAGCTTTGGTTGTTAAGTGCCCCTGCTAGTTTTAGTTAAGGTTGTTAAGTACTCCTGCTGCTTTTACAGTCTGTCCTGTTTCTTCAGTCCTGTCTTCCTCCAGCCGCCAAAAGCATACCAGCGCCGGCGGGTCCGCCTGCTTCTGCCTCCCACGGCTGGCTGCGCCTCAGCACATGCATCGCCGCCCCACCGTCTCCTAAATCATTAACACCGACATCCTCCGCATGCTTTGGTGCACTCACCTCGGCGCCGCCCTCTCGCATTGTCAACATGGTCAGCAAACAACAGGAATCGGTAGAAGTACATGGAGAGGATGACAGTAGGGGCCCACCACGTCAGCGTATGGAAAAATAAAATGCTTCCTCGTGTTTTCCTGACAACTGGGACCCAGGACATTGTGAGCATATATAGTCAATACACCAGAGAACAACACAAGATCGGCTGACACCTAGGCCGTAGCTGCTCGAGCAGTATTTTTTTGTTATTGTTGAGACGGAGCCGGGTTTGAACTGGGCTATGGCCCGTCTAGCCCAGGCTTATATTTTATGTTCACCATGTGACCAGCCCAGCTATTTTTTCTTTGGGAAAATGAGCCCAGTTTATTTTTTCTGAACAATACCCAATCCAGGCCTACTTATTTGTCTACACCCTGATGGGCTGCAACTCTTTCAAGACGCTTGTAAATCTCTGAAATGGGTTGTAAATATAAAAACAGATGACAAATTGGCAATTACTTTATAATCTCTGAATTTTTTCACATTTTCAGGTTCCTATTTCACTGGGCATTAACCTAATTTAAATATATCTTCAAAGTACTTTAAATCTAGCTCGACATTTTGGTATTAAAAATAGTTTGGAACCCACAGAAATATGCGAAATTGGCCCTGGCCAACCAAAAAAATGACTGCAATAAATTGCATAAGAAGTTGCCATGAGCTATATATAAATTATTAAAAAAAAGAGTGAGTGGTCTTACTTCTGGGCCTGTTTAGTTGACGCAGCCGAACAAACAATTCTAGCAGATGTAACCGTTGGATGTCAATCCAATGGCCATCGTGTTTCTTCAATATCTGATCTTCTTGCTCCAGCCGCCAAAGCAGCGCCGGCGGGACCGCCTACTCCTGCTTCCCATGGACGGCTGTGCTGCCGCGCAGGCCTCAGCACCCCCTACTACTCCCCCCGCTGGCCAGGGCATCCCTCTACTCACCCACACCCCCTGTTATTCTGCGGCGGTGGCAGCCTCACACCGCAGCCGAACCGGTGAACCCTCGTACTCCTCTTCACGCGAGCTTCCGCTGTCGCGTCTTCCCCGGCTCCGCGTCGTCCCCTTCCTAGGCCTCGCCATCGTCCACCGCCGTGGTGCTCTCGGCGTGGCGTGGTCAATATGGTCAATGACCGACTTCCATCGGAAGAGTACTGTACGTGGAGAGGCGGACAGCTGGGTCCACGGCAGCCGCAAGGAAGTGCCTCCTTATTACACGGAAAATAATTATTCCTCCACCTGAAAGCAAGGACCCACCGGACGGCCCACTAGTATTTCACAAAAAAATGTTTCCCCCTGACTGCTGGGACCCACCAGACGGGCCACCGTATTTCATGAAAAAACGTTCCCCTCGCTGTCAGCTCGGACCCACCGGAAGTGCCTCCTTATTACACACAAAAAATGAATACCCCCTGCTAGCTGGGACCCACCTTGGTGGGAGGCTGACTTGTGGGCCTACAAAGTTGACCGGGACGGAGGCCTTTGTCAACTTTAGTTAATATATGAACGATTCTAGCTCCAGTGACCGTACGATGTCCATCCAACGGCCGTAGTGCTTCTTCAACCTCTGGTCTTCTTGCTCTAGCCGCTCAAAGCAGCGCCGGTCGTGCCGCATGCTCCTGCCTCCCGTGGCCGGCTATGATGCCGCGAAGGCCTTACCGCCCCCTACAACTCCCCCCGCTGGCCAGGCCATCCCTCTACTCACCCACACCCCCTGTTATTCTGCGGCGACGATAGCCTCAAACCATAGACGAACGAGTGAACCCTCATACTCCTCTATGCGTGGGCATCCACTGTCGCATCTTCCCCGGCTCCATGTCATCCCCTTCCTAGCCTCGCCGTTGTCCACCGCCCTGGTGCTCTCGGCGCGGCGTGGTCAACGTGGTCAAGGAACGAGTTCCATCGGACGTGGACTGTACGTGGAGAGGCTGACAGGTGGGTCCACGGCCGCAGCAAGGAAGTGCCTCCTTATTATGCGGAAAATAATGATTCCTCCACCTAACAGCAGGGACCCACCGGACGGACCACCGTATTTCGCGAAAAAAATGTTTCTCCCCTGACAGCTGGAACCCACCAGCTATATCTTCGCACGCAAGGAAGTGCGTCCGGGCAAAAAATCGATTCGCCCCCTGACTGTTGGGACCCACCAGCTACATCTTCGCACACAAGGAAGTGCATCTGGGCAAAAAATAAAAAATCAATTCGCCCCATGACTGCTAGGACCCACCATCTACATCTTCGCACGCAAGGAAGTGCCTGACAGTCGGGACCCACCTGGTCGAAGCGTACGTAGCATTGTCATTCTGGTCGTGAACGTGTACATACATATATACTAGTCGATGTAGAGGCGCGCATGTGTCGTAGTAGAGGCGCGCACGTAGCATGTACACGTAATTACAGCGGCCAGTGTGCAAGAAAGAAAATACGGCCATGTATGTGTACATACGGGCGGGGTCTCGAACGCCTACTCGTGCATACGTACGGCCAGGGCTCGTGTACATTCCTGGGTCGGAACGGAGAAACAACGTCGTCGTCGTGTTCATGGGGAGCCAACCGGCTGGGTCAGAACGGAATGCGTCGTCGTGTTCATCGGAAGGGTTTGGACAGAATAGGCGGTGGAAACGAGGCATGTCGTACCGCAGAACGGAGGAAACAACCTTGTGTTTGACCGGCCACGTTCGAAACGGAATCCTGTTCATCGGGAGGGGTCTGGCGTACCGCAAAACGGAGGAAACGGACCTCCTACGGTCGAAAAGGGGGTCATGTTGATCGGGAGGGGTGTGGCGTACCGCAAAAGGGACAAAACGGAGTTGCGTTGGAGCGCTACGGTCGAAACAGGGGTCTTGTTGATCGGGAGGGGTGTGGTGTACCGCAAAACGGATGAAACGGATTTGTGTTGGAGCGCTACGGTCGAAACAGGGGTCCTGTTCATCGGTAGGGGTGTGGCGTACCACAAAACGGGACTCCACGAGATACTGGTCATCTCCACCGTCGACCTCCTCCAGCCTCCATGGGCTACCGTCAACCTCCTCCAGCCTCCACGGGCTACCGTCGACCTCCTCCAGCCTCCATGGGCTCATGTTCATCCAGCCTCCACCGCGCGCTACTCCACCGGCTACTGTTCAACCACCCCTCCACGGGCACCCCTCCACCGTCTACTATTCATCCAGTCCTCCATGGGGTCGTCCTGTTAATCCAGCAATCCACACCATGGGGTCCTGTTCATCCAGAGGCAACGCCACCGCTCACTGTTCATCCAACCCCCCCAGTGCTCATTGTTCATCCACACCATAGCCTGGTCAATGTGGTCAACGACCGACATGCATCTGAAGTGGACTGTACGTGGAGAGGCTGACAGCTGGGTCCACGGCCGCACGCAAGGTAATGCGTCCTTATTACACGCAAAATAATGATTCCTCCACCTCACATCTGGGACCCACCGAAAGGGCCTCTGTATTTCACGAAAAAAACATTACCACCGCTGACAGCTTGGACCCACCATCTATATCTTCACACGTAAGGAAGTGCCTCCTTATTAAGCAAAAAAATGAATACTCCCCCTGCTAGCTTGGACCCAGTATAGTGGTAGGCTGACTTGTGGGCCTACTAAGTTGACGGGGACGGAGGGCTTTGTCAACTTAGTCAATACTCCAGTGACCGTACGATGTCCATCCAACGGCCGTAGTGCTTCTTCAACCTCGGGTCTTCGTTCTCTAGCCGCCCAAAGCAGTGTCGGTCGTGTCGCATTCTCCTACCTCCCGTGGCCGGCTGTGATACTACGGAGGCCTCACCGCCCCCTACTACTCCCACCGCTAGCCAGGCCATCCCTCTACTCACCCACACCCCTTGTTATTCTGCGGCGACGGTAGCCTCACACCGCAGCCGAACCAGTGAACCCTCGTACTCCTCTTCGCGTGGGCATCCACTGCTGCGTCTTCCCCGGCTCCGCGTCGTCCCCTTCCTAGGCCATGCCGTCGTCCACCGCCGTGGTGATATCGGCGCGGCGTGGTCAATGTGGTCAACGATCGACTTCCATCAGAAGAGTACTGTGCGTGGAGAGGCTGACAGCTGGGTCCACGGCGGCCGCAAGGAAGTGCCTCCTTATTACACACAAAATAATTATTTCTCCACCTGGCAGCGGGGACCCAACGGACAGGCCACCATATTTTGCGAAAAAAATGTTTCCCCCTGACTGCTGGGACACACCAGCTACACCTTCGCATGCAAGGAAGTGCGTCCGAAAAAAAAACTGATTCGCCCCCTGACTGCTGGGACCCACCAGCTAAATCTTCGCACGCAAGGAAGTGCGTCCGGGCAAAAAATAAAAAATTGATTCGCCCCCCTGACTGCTGGGACCCACCAGCTACATCTTCACACACAAGGAAGTGCCTGACAGTCGGGACCCACCTGGTCGAAGCGTAAGTAGCATTGTCATTCTGGTTGCGAACGTGTACGTACATATATACTGGTCGATGTAGAGGCGTGCACGTGTCGTAGTAGAGGCGCGTACGTGTCGTAGTAGAGGCGCGCACGTAGCATGTACACGTACTTACAGCGGCCAGTGTGCAAGAAAGAAAATACAGCCACGTATGTGTACATACGGGCGGGGCCTTGAACGCCTACTCGCGCATACATACGGCCAGGGCTCGTGTAAATTGGCTGGGTCGGAACGGAGAAACAGCATCGTCGTCGTGTTCATGGGGAGCCAACTGGCTGGGTTGGAATGGAATGCGTCGTCGTGTTCATCGGGAGGGCTTGGACGGAACAGGCGATGGAAACGAGGCCTGACATACCGCAGAACAGAGGAAACGAGCTTGTGTTCGACCGGCCACGTTCGAAATGGAATCCTGTTCATCGGGAGGGGTTTGGAGTACCGCAAAATGGAGGAAACGGACCTCCTACGGTCGAAACGGGGGTCCTGTTGATCCGGATGGGTGTGGCATACCGCAAAATGGACGAAACGGACTTGTGTTGGAGCGCTACGGTCGAAACGGGGATCCTGTTCATCGGGAGGGGTGTGGTGTACGGCAAAATGGGACTCCACGGGATACTGTTCATCTCCACCGTTGACCTCCTCCAACCTCCACGGGTTACCGTCGACCTCCTCCATCCTCCACGGGTTCCTGTTTATCCAGCTTCCACCGCGCGCTACTCCACTGACTACTGTTCAACCACCCCTCCACGGGCACCCCTCCACCGTCTACTGTTCATCCAGCCCTCCACGGGGTCGTCCTGTTCATCCAGAGGCAACGCCACGGGATCCTGTTCATCCACCCCCACCGCTCACTGCTCATCCAACCCCCCCCCCCCGCAACACTCACTGTTCATCCAATCGACCGGCTTTGGTTAGCAGCAGTAGCGAAGGAACCGCTCGATTGGATTCAGTTAACAGTCATCGATCGATCGCTCGGGTTCAGTAATGCGTAGCCTACAATGCAATCGCTCGGGTTTAGTTAGAGCCCAACGCCTCGCTCGAGTTCAGTTAGAGCCAACGGCTCGCACACATGCGCGTACGTGTACGAGAGAAACGCGCATCGCTCGGCCCCCGACCACCCACCGTAACCGGGAACTCCCCGAAATTTTCCTCGCCCTCGCTTCTACCACGGTTTTTGCCGTCATGGACAGCCCAAAGAATGTCATGCAGCTGCGTCTCCGGCCCGCCCAGGACAAAAAGCCCATTTTTCTATCATGATTTTTTGTCATAGAAGTATGAGCCCACCACATCTATGATGATACCGGGTTTTGTCACAATTATTTTCATAGAAGTGTCATAAGTATGACAGAAAAAAAATTCGTTCGGCCCAAAATGTCATAGATGTGTCTTTTTTTTGTAGTGCTACTAATGTAAAAACTCAACTTTTCAGAAAGCTATGGAAAAAATTGTGGAACCACCACCTTGTGAAGGTGGCGAGGCAACTATAACCGCAATGTCAGCACTTGTTGCAGTGGGTCAGTACCTGTCCACTAACAGTGTCAGAAGCACGTTCCTGCGTAATACTGGGTTGGTTGTTAAGGCAATCTCATCCAAACTGCCTCGGATCAAGATATGCAAGCTCAAAACAATGTTATATCTGTGCTCCAGACACAAGTCCATTCCCTAATAGAGACCCTTTGTGAAACAAGGACAGACATTGTTCGACGTCGTCAAGATATGCATGGTTTTGAAACCAGACTATCAGACATTTGCTTTGTTGTTCAGGAGCCTAGGAGAAATGAAGGCAAACGTTATGGTGCTTCATCTA
This sequence comes from Triticum aestivum, assembly GCF_018294505.1. Classification (NCBI taxonomy): domain Eukaryota; kingdom Viridiplantae; phylum Streptophyta; class Magnoliopsida; order Poales; family Poaceae; genus Triticum; species Triticum aestivum. Next base: position 668,390,111 of record NC_057797.1, on the reverse strand, counting down.
ACAATACAACATGAAAACATGACAGTCAGGTCAAATGAACTGAGCTTCCAAACTTCTTGTGGTGCATTTATCTGCCAGACTGTTAACTTTTATGCCAACCTTCCTTTTGTTTTATAGTTGTAATTTGTTTTGTTGCGATACAAGATTTCTTCTTAACATGCAGCCACCGGCTAAAGAAAACAGCAAGCAATTTTTGTATAGTGTAGGGTGTTCCCTATATTTGCACTGGTGGCGATCTTCAATGCCGAATGGATGTAATCTGTGCAATCGCGTTAATAGCCTAGCGTTAGTGTCAGGCTTATTTATTTCCTAGTCTTCTTTTTCCTTGGTTTTTAGTGGCAGCAACAACCATGGGCCATATACGGACTATGGTAACCTTGACATGCTACGGGCCATAGGATCCATGGGTCTCCTACAGGCCATCGATAAATGGGCCTCCAACAGGGTTGTAGAATCGGTGGGCCTCGGGCCGTCGGATAAATGGGTCTACATGGGCCATAAACGGGCATAATTGGTATCAGCCCAGCATGGTAATGGGCCGTTAACAGGCCGGAGGATAGCAAAGGCTTAATTCTATCACTGGCATAACAGGTCGTTAATGGGACAAAATATAGGATAGGCTGGAAACGGTGCAACGGGTTAACAGGCCAGAAACGGGCCGAATCTTGCCACGGGCCGAATCTTGCCCATTATGGGAATAGGCCAGTAACAGGCTGGAAGTAATCGAGTGCCGGAAAGGAGCCCAAGAACGTATGGGCCATCTGTAGGCCGAAAGCTAACACGTGCTGCAAACGTCCAATGTGAATCATGGGCCGTTAACGGGTACAAAGAAATTTACTGTTCATTATGGGCTAGAGTCACCGTGGGCCTCTAAAGGGATAAAAGATACGAAGGCCTCATATGGGCCGAAAGACGTCGTGGGCCATACATGGGCCGAAAGTGAAACGGGCTGGTTTTATATTCGACGTCCCACATGATGTTGTTGGGCCGATTTCGGTTAAGCCCTAATGGGCCGTGAGTTACCTGGCCATAAAATGAGCTATTTGCAATGAGACCGTTCACAGGCTTTTCATGGGCCGGCCCACTAACTTTTGACCAAATCAAACAGGCCGGCCTTTGTAAGCTAAATGGGCCAGTGGTGGGCCGTCGCATGTATCGACATATCATAGGCGCCTATCTGACCCACTGATGAGCTGACACGTGTTTCCTCCGGCCAATCAAAATTTTACACGTGGAAATTTCCCATTGGTCCGGGCTGTTAACGGGTTATCGAATCCAAAACCGGACCCGATAGCTTAACGGCGTCCCGTTACGGTGGATGCCATGTGTCAGTCACCCTTGATGAAAGCACTTCTATGATGCGCAATTTATCGTCATGGAAGTGGACGCTTCCGTGATGATAATTTTGGTAATGTCATAGAACACTTCTATGACATGTATGACTATCTTGATTCTGTCATAAAATCGTCATGGATGTACATGCATGACAAAAAACACGACCTACTGTGACAAACACGTATCATCACGGAAGTGTATTTTTTTGTAGTGATAAACATGGTGTACGTATGGAGCATGGTTTAGATCATGGGTATCTAGTTAGTACATCAAATGTACTATTATTTGGAATCAACATTAAGTGTGTTCAAAAATTTGAATTTGAGTTCATATCTATCTCTATAATAATCATGGCGTGTGTTGTTAAGATAATACACGAATGATGGTTTAAGTTGGCAACAATCATAATTGTAGATTCTTATTCAAATAGAGAAACGAATTGGAATCCAGTTCGAATTGCAGTGGTAGTATAGACATTTGGAATGCACTAAAATGTTGGTATGAGTAGGTTACATGCATTATACAGACAACGAATTTTTTTTAATTGGACATAACATGGATTCATACGTAGCTTTGAATAGCATTTGTACGGTAAAACGGGACAAGACTCTCTCTTTGTGTGGTGTGAATAGATTTATTTTTTTCGTTTTTTTCGTTGAGGGAAGTGCGAATTGATTTGGTACGTACAATATTACACGTTAGGCTTGTCCCTAAAATTCAACCCGCGCCTTGTTATATCCCGAAAATTCAGATATCATGCTCCCAATACGCGCGCCTTGCTATCCCGAAACTACAATGCGCGCGAAAACTACCTCCAGCTCCCAAATCCCGACACGCGAAACCCCCTTCTAACCCTGAGCCGAAAGGGCCGCTAGTTCAAATCGGTGGGGGTACTTTTGTAACACACCCTACATTTTTGACAAGTGCGTCCCTAAGTCATGGTTCCCCCCTCCCATCGCCTCCTTTTCGCCATTCGAAATCCCAACCGCCATAACCTCTCTGCTCCAGCTGCGAAACCCCATTTTCCTTCATCCGCCACCTCATTGCTGCCCAGCCGGAGCCTCTTCCCTGACGATGTCGTCCACCACAACGGCTCGATGTCCCTCATCCACCTCCCCGGATGAGGATCTGTCGTCCTGCCGGTTCAGCCGCCCCGTCCTCCACCTCCAAAGGAGCTGCTCCGACGATCGCCTCATCTATCGCGGCTGCTCGATCCCCACAGCGCCGCCTTAACCTACTCCACTGGAACTGCAAGATCCTCACCAACTCCTCAGATGAAGCCGGGGCCTACTCGGCACCACCAAAGAGGTTGTACACTCATCGCATCGCACCTTCTCCTTAACTTGACCTCCCGGCGCTGATGGTGCACCATCCTGCACCCCCATGGCGTGGCTACCTCGAAGCCGGCACCGCAGGCGACATCTTCACGGCAGTTCTCCCCCAGCATGAGGCCCCTTCGGCGGTGGAGTCCATACCAGCCGAATCTGCTGCTGCTACTCCGGCTCTCGCTCGCTCGCTCGCACTGCTGCTACTGCTCCGGCTCTCACTTGCTCGCTCGCGCTGCTGTTGCTGCTTCGGCGCTAGTTCGCTCGCTCGCGCTACTGCTGCTGCTCCGGCACTCGCTCGCTCGCTCGTTCTGCTGCTGCTCCGGCGCTCGCTCGCTCGCTCGCGCTGCTGCTCTACTCTCCCCCTCGCTTGTGCTTCTGCTCTGCTCTTGCTCTCGCTGCTGATGCTGGTACATGGGCTGCTGCAGCTATACGAGTTGCTACTCTGGCTCTAGTTCACGCTGCTCCTCCAGACGCTGCTGCTCCGGCTGCTATCTGCTATTGTGTTCCCCATCGATCTCCTGCTGATTTAGATCACTGTTTCTCCACTACTAGTGCTCGAGCAGCCCAAACTACATGTGAAGTGCCTCTCTGCTACCAGTGCGTTCAGTTTCGACAGTAACATTCAGATTCCAAAGTAAATTTCAGTTTCGACAGTAAAGTCTAGAGTCAACAGTTTTTACCTCATCTGTTGTAGTCAGGTGTTTTTGGTGATGTAAATTTTACATCTATCACTTTTTCGTAATGTATTTTACATCATCTATTGGAGATGATATTAGAATCCCACTTGAGATTAATGATGCATGTCTTTTACTGTTTCAACCTCGACGTCTCACGTCTCACCGCAGCTGCTCCAACGACAGAACCATCCATCACAATAGAGCAGTGCTCTGGACGCCGTCTATAGATTCCTCAGATCTTCCTCCACACCTCTAACAACCACCTCTGCCTCAACTTCTTCGGTGAGCAACCCAATGATGCCGAGGTCAACACGACTATGGAAAATAGGTTGTGCACTTGTCGCATCACTTATTACTCTACATTCATGTCCATCCATTAGGGCTATTTTGTTTCAAAGGAAAAACTGAAGGAAAAACATAGCAATAGGAAATTTTCCTATGGCACTTTACTATTGAATTATTCATGAATTTTGTTGAAAGGAATGGAGCAAAACATCCACCTGGACCTACTTTCCAAAATCCTATGCATCAAAACAAGACCAAGTGCATTAGTGGCATAATAACATTCTAACTGTACACGCTTTCATATGGTTTCACTTTAATTTGGCCATGTTTATTTGCATTCCTCTGCTCTTCCAATTCTTGTAAACCAAACACACAAGTTGACAGAAATCCAGTGTTTACAAATGCTCTATTTCCCACATGCATTCCTATCCTATTCCAGTGTTTTTCCTATCCCTGCGTTTTTAGAATCTTGCAAGCCAAAGGAGCCCTTACAGAATTACTTCAGTTACACGTAGGTGTTGAAGAAAACTTTGTGTGGTTTGTCCTGCTCCTAACACGACGTCGTCCATCTCACCTGAGCTGCTCCATCGACAAAAGCATCCACCAAACCAAACATCATGACTCCTGACCATCTTTCGCCGCCTTAGATCTCCTTCCCTACCGCCGGCACCCACCGCAAAGGCATCACCATTATCGACTCAGCAGATGAACCTGAGGAGTACACTGGTCCACAAGAGAGGCCTCACTCTTTTGTTTCTCCTTATATTATGCGTTGCTTAATATTACCTGCTACTTTATCATCCTGTTCACTTCTTAGACTCCAAGTCAGGTCCAAATTAATGTTCAAACTTGATTTTTAAAATTAGTTGTATGGCATAAATCGAGGAAACAATGAATATTATCTCTGCCTATTATTTGGCACATATTGAGGCAGCAATGAATAGTATATTTGCCTATGTTGTTCATCTTGGGTGGTAAAGAAATAGTAAAGCAATCATCATATGTCTTTCTATTGAATTAAAGCTATCATCAGCCTGCTATCAATATTTTTGTATCCATCTACTGGTTGTTACCTTCACTCTAGATTTCTGCATGCTCTCCTTACATAATCGCACTATATTTTTTTCGTATGCATGTCAGATATTTTACATAGTCATGCTGAACATGTAGAGAAAAAGAGAAGAGTTTTGCACGGCAATACAATGTCATGCAGGCATCGCTCCATGGTGGGTTCAATGGCAAACCCTCCCCCTCCTCAGATTGTAATCCAGAGGAAGATATCTGTTCTGAGGCGGATTCAGACGTAGCTGACCACTCCTATTTACCCCCAAGGTGTTTCCTCTAACTTGGCATGATGATGTTAGTCATATCATGCATATGTTGCCTTGCAGTGCCTACTTTCGACATCATATATGTCATCTGCTTAGTTTACACATGTTCTGTAATGCCACCTATTTAGTTTTATATCATATATGGGAATTATGCAGTCTCATCTCTTTTAGCCAGCCATAATATATGTGAAATATGCAATGCCATCCTGTTTAACCAGGCATCATATATTTGAATGATATCTTGCACATCCTTTTCTTCATTACATTTCCATTTGTCGACAATGTTTGTACATTAAACTACTCTTGCTGTGAATCAGCCATTTGAGTGGGTGATGAAAAATCTGGAGTGAAAACAAGGTCTTCAAAGCAGACAGTGCTACCTGTCGAAGCAAATCTCTTGCTAGTTCCTGATAGCTCCTCAAAGATGGATTCAAAGACAGATGACTAGTCCTATTCCTACACCGAGGTGTATGCTCTAACTTGGCATGGTTATGCTGCTCATATCATGCATATGGTGTCTTGCATTGCATAGTTTAGACATCATATACACAATATTCAACACCATGTTTTTAGTTCAGACATCATATATGTGAATGCCCTCTGCTTAGCATATAAATCACATATGTGAATTAAATCATGCAATCCTAATTACTTAGATAACAAGTATGTGAATTATGTCATGCAAACCTGTTTACTAAAGACGTCATATAATTATCTCATGCCATCCTGTTTAGTTAGTCAACATATCTTTGAATTATGTCATGCTATGCTATCCAGTTTAGATAGACATCATATATGTGAAATTATGTCATGCTATCCTTTTTAGTTAAACAATATACATGTCAACTATTTCATGCCCTCTTTTTTCCACACTATCTATAACATGTGTGTCTCATACAATGTCTGTACATTCAGCTATGTTTCCTGTTTATCAGCCATTTCAATTGGAGCGAGTGATGGCAGTATCTAGCAGAGTAAAAACACGGTCTACAAATAAAACAGTGCTACCTCTTGGTGGAGATAGCACCCCGGTTGTACATGCACAAGAACTAGCCCTACCACGCATAACCCACACTCTCACAGATTGTACCCCTACTGCGATGGACAGAGAACCAACTTCACCCAATCTAACCCCAACCCCAGCAGATAGTAACCCAGTTCCTGTTGATACAACACCATCTCCACCACAGAGCTCCCAAACAAGAGCAGTTAGTAAGGCAGCTCCAGTGCCCAAAGCGCCAGTACTACCATGGCGAACCCCAACTCCACCAGTTAGTACACCTATTCCTTTGGAGGAAGCACAACCAGCCATTCGTAGTTTAGCATCTATCGCATTTGTTGTTGTTAAATCCTATGTGCATATCTTCCCATCATGGAAATATTATACTAAAGATGAAGGAAAATGCTAGTTGCAGGTGTTTGTCCAGGAGGTATGTGTAAGTAATGTTATTCATGGCAATTACTTTGCTTTGCCCCATGCATTCTACCTCCATGATGGTTATAATATAGCAAATTTTCCAATTTTTCTCTATAGAGAAGGACCGATTTGCAAATAGAGGATGAGGTAACCTGTGCTAATACCTCTGCTATCTTCAAGAACGCTTGGTGGTAGTATCAGAATTACCTGAAGAAAATGTACTTCAGTGGCAAAGAAACTCATCAAATTCCCTTACGTTCTGCTGAGACATAGTTACTGGATGATGAGTTGGAACGCCTTGTTCTGTACTGGTCCCGAACCAAGAATATAGTAAGTTCTATGAGCTCATTTTTTATTTTTAAGTACTATATGCCTGCGCCTTACTGTACTTTGTTCATGTAGAACAAGTTCTTAAACCTGAAGAACAACTATTCTCATTTAAGACTCCGTTGCTATCCTACATACTGCTTTGCTCTTGTATCACTGTGTTTACTCATACAAACTTATTTTTAAATTGAAGTATCCAATCGAAACTCCAATGGCACAACAGGTATGTTTACGCATGTTTCTTTAACAGGTTTGCTTTTATAAATATATATGTTGATTGCAATTTCAATTGTGTATACAGTTGACTTCTCATATCATGCACATTACTCGCATCACAACAGAGCCAATAGTGTTGTTGTACATGTAGACCCATGGTACCCATCTGAAATCTTGTTTTACTATGTAGTTTCCCACCTTTGTATTCTTTTAGTGCTGCTTTGTCTTGAACTGATATGATTTGAACCGTGTCTCTATTTTGATTTGGCAAGACAATGCAGTGACCGTAGGACATAGATATATGTTTGTTTGATGCTTTTATTATGTACTACTTGGCAATAGAAGACTTGATAGTTCAATCATGTCCACCTTACTAATGAACCGGTTCATCGAAATGAGTTTCATATACTAGTACATGCTAAACCTATTATGTGTCTGCTTGTTTCTCCTTTTAGAATGCTGACAAAATATTGGGGAAGAGTGCCTTATTAAGCAATGGTAAAGGACGTAATGCAGATAAGGTTCAAGATAGTGAGACATCCTTGTGGGTCTCCAACAAAGCTGATAAAACAGCTAAGTAAAACTATATTGAAGATAGTGAGACAACCCCAAAGTCCTATCTTGGTTTAGTGTTCGAGTTACTGGCCACAACTGCTGGCATAAGCTATTCAAACTCACTGTCTGAATTAGTTCGGTTTCTTGAGTCTCAACTACAAGCTGAAAGACATCGATCAACGGTGCTGTGACAAGAAGCCGAAGGATCACGGAAGTCCCTCGAGCATTCAGATGCATACTTTCTGGTGGAACAACAAGCGTTGGAGGATTTTAGCGCCAAACAGGACAAAGCTAATAAGCTTGCTAAGCTTATTGCCAGCATGGTGGATACCCAGGATAACATTTCCTGAGCTCTTCTGAAGTTGTTTCAGCTATGGACTTGTTTTGCTGCCGCGTTTATTTGCACTGCTGGGCAATTTAGATGGCCAGTGTATGTAATATGCTGCTTTGTTCCCTATATTTGCAATGGTGGCGAACTTTGATGCCCAGTGGATATAATATGTGTAATAGCCGTAATAGCCTAGTGTTAGTTGCTAGCTTATTTATTTCCTTATTGTCTTGTTTAGTTGTTTTCTTGTAGTCGCTGTAGTTCTTTTTCCGCATTTTTCTGGTGGCCTATTTTTATAACTAGGCCACAATAACCATGGCAACACACGGACTGTTGTAACCATGGCCCTGCTACCTTTTGTAGTGACCATAGCCCTCCACGGGCTGTACGATCCATGGGCCTTCTATGGGCTAGACGATCAATGGGCCTTCTATGGGCTGTAGGGTCCATGGGCCTTCTACAGGCCGTAGGATCCATGGGCCTTCTACGGGTTGTCTAATATATGGGCCTTGTACGGTCCGTATCATCATTTCATCAAACATGGGCCGTACTATTCGTGGACCAATAATGGTCCGCAAAATGGGCCGTCAATGGGCTAGTGTGGAAATCGTACGTTTTATGGCATGACCATAACGGGCCGTTACTAGGCCGTATTTGATGATGCTATCAAAATAGCCCAACGGATTAACAGGCCACAAACAGGCCAACTGTAACCACAGGCTGAATTTGGCCCACAAGCAGAAAAGGCCAGTAACGGGTCATAAGTAACTGAATGCTGGAAATGAGGCCAAGAATAAATGGGCCCTGAGAAGGCTAAAAGGTAACACAGGCTGGAAATGGCCCAGTGGAATAATGGGCCGTTAATGGGTATAAAGCGATACATTTTTCATTACGGGCCGGTTTCACCATGGGCCGTTAATGGGCCAAGAGTTACAAAGGGACTCATATGGGCTGAAAGACGTCATGGGCCATACATGGGCCGGAAGTTACAACAGGCTGAAATCATATTGGACGGCCCAGATGATGCTACTGGGCCAAATTCCGGTATGCCGTAACGTACCGTGAGTTAGCGGGCTGTAAATGGGCTATATGCGAACATGCCGTTAACAGGCTTTCCATGGGTCGGCCCGCTACCTTTTGACCAAGTCAAATGGGCCGGCCTTTTCACCGGATGGGCCTTTGTTGGGCCGTGCCACGTGTCAATGTATCATAGGCGCCTTAGGTCCAATGAGTGGATGACATCTGTCCCAATGGTGAGCGGACAGGTGGTTCCACCGGCCAATGATAAATTTACACATGAAAAATCCCCATTGGTCGTGGCTGGTAGCGGGTTATCAGATCCAAAACCGGACCCGATAGCTTAATGGCGACCCGTTACGGTGGATGCCACGTGTCGGTCACACTTGACGAAAGCACTTCTGTGACGTGCGATTTATCTCATGGAAGTGGACACTTCCATGATGATAATTTTTGTAATGTCATGGAACACTTCTACGACAACACAGGTATGACTATCTTGATTCTATCATAAAATCATCATGGATGTACATGCATGACAGAAAACATGACCTACCATGACAAACACGTATCATCACGGAAGTGTATTTTTTTGTAGTGAATAGATCGACCAGAAAGAATAACTTTGAGGTGGTTTCGTACCCTACAATAATCTCTTCATTTGTTCTCCTCTATTAGTGACTTTGGAGTGACTCTTTGTTGCACTTTGAGGGATTGTTATATGATATAATTATGTTACCATTGTTGAGAGGACTTGCACTAGTGAAAGTATGAACCCTAGGCCTTGTTTCGAAGCATTGCAATACCGTTTTCACTCACTTTTACTACTTGCTACCTTGCTGTATTTATATTTTCAGGTTACAAAAACCTATATCTACTACCCATATTGCACTTGTATCACCATCTCTTTGCTGAACAAGTGCACCTATAATATTTACCATTGTATTGGGTGTGTTGGGGACACAAGAGACTCTTTGTTATTTGGTTGCAGGGATGTTTGAGAGAGACTATCTTCATCCTACGCCTCCCACGGATTGATAAACCTTAGTTCATCCACTTGAGGGAAATTTGCTACTATCCTACAAAACTCCGTGCTCGAAGGCCCAAAACGAGTCTACAAGAAGAAGGTTGCATAGTAGCCATTAGTTCCCCAATAGTCCGATGAGTGTTGAGGCACGCGGCGGGTATTGTTATTTTTTAACCTTCACAGATGATTTAAGTATGTATGGGTATATCTACTTGATGAAACACAAGTCTGAAACATTTCAAAAGTTCAAAGAATTTCAGAGTGAAGTGGAGAATCATCATAACAATAAACTAAAGTTTCTACGATCTGATCGCGGAGGGAAATATTTAAGTGACGAGTTTGGCCTTCATTTGAAACAATGTGGAATTGTTTCACAACTCACACCACCTAGAACACCACAGCGTAATGTGTCCGAACATCGTAACCATACTTTATTAGATATGCTGTCTATGATGTCTCTTACCGATTTACCTTTGTCGTTTTAGGGTTATGCATTAGAGACAGCCGCATTCACGTTAAATAGTGCACCGTCTAAATCCGTTGAGACGACACCGTATGAACTATGGTTTGGCAAGAAACCTAAGGTGTCTTTTCTTAAAGTTTGGGGATGTGACACTTATGTCAAAAGGCTTCAGCCTGATAAGATCAAACCCAAATTGGAGAAGTGCGTCTTCATAGGATACCCTAAAGACACAGATCCGAAGGCAGGATCTTTGTTGCTAAGAATAGATCATTTCTAGAGAAGGAGTTTCTCTCGAAAGAAGTGAGTGGGAGGAAAGTAGAACTTGATGAGGTAATTGTACCTTCTCTCGAATTGGAAAGTAGCACATTAGAGAAAACCGTTCCCGTGATGTCTACACCAACTAGAGAGGAAGCTAATGATAATGATCATGAAACTTCAGATCAAGTTACTACTGAACCTTGTAGGTCGACCAGAACATGTACCGCACCAGAGTGGTACGGTAATCCTGTCCTGGAAGTCATGTTGTTAGATAATGGCGAACCTACGAACTATGAAGAAGCTATGATGAGCCTAGATTCCAAAAAATGGCTTGAGGCCATGAAATCTGAGATAGGATCCATGTATGAGAACAAAGTATGGACTTTGGTGGACTTGCCTGATGATCGTAAAGCCATTGAGAATACATGGATCTTCAAGAAGAAGACAGACACTAATGGTAATATCATTGTCTATAAAGCTCGACTTGTCGCAAAAGGTTTTCATCAAGTTCGAGGGGTTTACTATGATGAGACTATCTCACCCGTAGTGATGCTTATGCCTGTCCGAATCATGTTAGCAATTGCCGCATGAAGGGGTGCCCCCTCACAAAAGGGGGCCGCAGTGACCAGGCCCGCAAAATTGGCTTCTTATTTTTAATGGAATGAAATAAATATTCGCGCTTTCTGACACAGAATCCCCTAGAAGGGTTAGAGCTCGCCATTTCTTCCTTTATCTCAAAAATAAATAAATGATTGGCGGCAATGAGAAAAATACATGCAATAGCTAAATGATGGTGAGCCATATCGGTCAGCCACAAACTTTGTGTTTGTGGATGGAATCCCCTGGCTCCGTATTTCAAACTCTACTCTTTCTGGCTCCGTATTTCAAACTCAAATTGGATTTTGTGTCGGCTGGCCGCTGCTCTTGTTTTTCCTTCCGCCCTGCTTAGGAGAACTTTGTCTATTATGAAATCTGAAAATGGATGTCAAAACTACATTACTTAACGGGTTTCTTAAAGAAGAGTTGTATATGATGCAACCAGAAGGTTTTGTCGATCCTAAAGGAGCTAACAAAGTGTGCAAGCTCCAACGATCCATTTATGGTCTAGTGCAAGCATCTCGGAGTTTGAATATACATTTTGATGATGTGATCAAAGCATATGATTTTATACAGACTTACGGAGAAGCATGCATTTACAAGAAAGTGAGTGGGAGCTCTATAGCATTTCTGATATTATATGTGGATGACATATTATTGATTGGAAATGATATAGAATTTATGGATAGCATAAAAAGGATACTTGAATAAGATTTTTTCAATGAAAGACCTCGGTGAAGCTGCTTATATATTGGGCATCAAGATCTATAGGGATAGATCAAGACACTTAATAGGACTTTCACAAAGCTCATACCTAGACAAAGTTCTGAAGAAGTTCAAAATGAACCAGTCAAAGAAAGGGTTCTTGCCTGTGTTGAAAGCTGTGAAATAGAGTCAGGCTCAAAGTCCGACCACGATAGAAGATAGAGATAAAATGAAAGTCGTTCCCTAGGCCTCAGCCATAGGTTTTATTATGTATGCCATGCTATGTACCGAACCTGATGTCTGCCTTGCCATAAGTTTGGCAGGGAGGGAGCAAAGTAATCTAGGAGTGGATCATGGACAACGGTCAAGAATATCCTGAAGTACTTGAAAATGACCAAGGATATGTTTCTCGTTTATGGAGGTGAAGAAGAGCTTATCGTAAAGGGTTACTTTGATTCTAGCTTCGACACAGATCCGGATGACTCTAAGTCACAAACTGGAAATGTATTTATATTGAATGGTGGAGCTATCAGTTGGTGTAGTTCCAAGCAGAGCCTCGTGGCGGGATCTACGTGTGAAGCGGAGTACATAGCTACTTCAGAAGCAGCACATGAAGGAGTTCATATCCAATATGGGTGTAATACCCAGTGCATCAGGACTAATGACAATATTCTGTGACAACACTGGAGCAATTGCCTTAGCAAAGGAATTCAGGTTTCACAAGAGAACCAAACACATCAAGATACGCATCAACTCCATTCATGAAAAGGTCAAGGTGGAGACATAGAAATTTGCAAAGTACATATCAATCTAAATGTGGCAGACCCGCTGACTAAACCTCTTCCGTGGGCAAAACATGATCAACACCAAGACTCCATTGGTGTTAGGGTCATTACTATGTAATCTAGATTATTGACTCTAGTGCAAGTGGGAGACTGTTGGAAATATGCCCTAGAGGCAGTAATAAAGTGATTATTATTATATTTCCTTAATCATGATAAATTTTATTATTCATGCTAGAATTATATTGACCGGAAACTTAAATACATGTGTGGATACATAAACAAATACCGTGTCCCTAGTGAGCCTCTACTAGACTAGCTAGTTGATCAAAAAATGGTTAAGGTTTCCTAACCATAGACATGTGATGTCACTTGATACCGGGATCACATCATTAGGAGAATGATGTGATGGACAAGACCCATCCATTAGCTTAGCATATGATCATTCAGTTTATTGCTACTGCTTTCTTAATGTCAAATACACATTTCTTCGACCATGAGATCATGCAACTCCCAGATACCGGAGGAATACCTTGTGTTCTATCAAATACAACATAACTGGGTCATCATAAAGATGCTCTATAGGTATCTCCGAAGGTGTCTGTTGAGTTGGCACGGATCAAAATTGGGATTTGTCACTCCGTGTATCGGAGAGCTATCTCTGGGACCTCTCGGTAATACCGCTTCACAAGAAGCTTGCAAGCAATGTGACTAAGGAGTTAGTTACAAGATGATGTATTACGGAACGCGTAAAGAGACTTGTCGGTAATGAGTGATACGTCCCCAACGTATCTATAATTTTTTATTGGTCCATGCTATTATATTATTATTTTTGGATGTTTTATATGCATTATTGTGCTATTTTATATTATTTTTGCGACTAACCTATTAACCTAGAGCCCAGTGCCAGTTTCTGTTTTTTTTGCCTATTTTAGAGTTTCGCAGAAAAGGAATACCAAACAGAGTCCAACCAAAATAAAACTTTCGCGATGATCTTTCTTGGACCAGAAGCAACTAGGAGACTTGGAGATGAGAAGTCAGAGGAGCCACGAGGCGGCCACAAGGGTGGAGGGCGCGCCCAGAGGGTAGGGCATGCCCCTGCCTTGTGGGCCCCTCGTGGGTCTCCTGACCTAATTCTTTCGCCCATATATACTCTTATACCCCAAAACCATCAGGGGAGCCACGAAAACACTTCTCCACTGCCTCAACCTTTTGTACTCATGAGATCCCATCTAGGGGCCTTTTTCGGTGTCCTACCGGAGGCGGATTCGATCACGGAGGGCTTCTACATCAACACCATTGCCCTTCTGATGAAGCGTGAGTAGCTTACCACAGACCTACAGGTCCATAGCTAGTAGCTATATGGCTTCTTCTCTCTCTTTGATTCTCAATACGATGTTCTCCTTGATGTTCTTGGAGATCTATTCGATGTAATACTCTTTTTGCAGTGTGTTTGCCGAGATCCGATGAATTGTGGATTTATGATCAGATTATCTATGAATATTATTTGAGTCTCTTCTTAATTCTTATATGCATGATTTGATATCTTTTCAAGTCTCTTCAAATTATCTGTTCAGTATGGCCTACTAGATTGGTTTTTCTTGCAATGGGAGAAGTGCCAAGCTTTGGGTTTAATCTTGCGGTGTCCTTTCCTAGTGACAGTAGGGGCAGCAAGGCACGTATTGTATTGTTGCTATCGAGGATAAAAAGATGGGGTTTTCATCAAATTGCTTGAGTTAATTCCTCTACATCATGTCATCTTACTTAATGTGTTACTCTGTTCTTTATGAACTTCATACTCTAGATTTATGCCGGATAGCAGTTGATGTGTGGAGTAATAGTAGTAGATGCAGAATCGTTTCGGTCTACTTGACAAGGACGTGATGCCTATGTTCATGATCATTGCCTTAGACATCGTCATAATTATGCACTCTTCTATCAATTGCTTGGCAGTAATTTGTTCACCCACCGTAATATTTGCTATCTTGAGAGAAGCCACTAGTGAAACCTATGGCCCCCGGGTCTCTTTTCCATCATATTAAGTCTCTTTTCCATCATATTAGTTTCTGATCTACTATTTTTTAATCTTTTACTTTCCGATCTATAAACCAAAACTACCAAAAAATATTTACTTTACCGTTTATCTATCTCTATCAGATCTCACTTTTGCAAATAACTGTGAAGGGATTGACAACCCCTTTATCGCGGTGGGTGCAAGTTTGTTTGATTGTTTGTGCAGGTATTCAGTGACTTGTGTGTTGTCTCCTACTGGATTGATACCTTGGTTCTCAAACTGAGGGAAATACTTACTCTACTTTGCTGCATCACCCTTTCCTCTTCAAGGAGAAAACCAAAGCAAGCTCAAGAGGTAGCAGGAAGAATTTCTGGCGCTATGGCCTGGGAGATCTATGCCAAGTCAAGCCATAGCAAGTACCCATCATAAACTTTCATCTCTTGCATTACATGTTTTGCCATTCGCCTCTTGTTTTCCTCTCCCCCACTTCTAAAATGATTTTCAAAAATATTTCCCTTTTCTTCGCCCCTCTTCCTTTTGTCTTCTTCGCTTGCTTTTTGTGTGCTCGTGTGTTGGATTGCTTGCTTTGTCATGATGGCTCAAGATAATACCAAATTGTGTGACTTTTCCAACACCAACAATAATGATTTATTAGTACTCCGATTGCTCCGCTACTAATGCGGAATCTTGTGAAATTAATGCCGCTTTGCTCAATCTTGTTATGAAACATCAATTTTCTGGCCTTCCTAGTGAAGATGTCGCATCCCATATAAATAATTTCGTTGAGTTGTGTGATATGCAAAAGAAGGAAGATGTGGATAATGATATTGTTAAATTGAAGCAATTTCCGTTTTCACTTAGAGATCGTGCTAAAACTTGGTTTTCATCTTTGCCTAAAATAGTATTGATTCGTGGAACAAGTGTAAAGATGCTTTCATCTCTAAGTATTTTCCTCCCGCTAAGATCATCTCCCTGAGGAATGATATTATGAATTTTAAGCAACTTGATCATGAGCATGTTGCGCAATCTTGGGAGAGGATGAAATTGATGATAAGAATTGCCCTACTCATGGGTTGAACTTGTGGATGATCATACAAAATTTTTATGCTGGATTGAATTTTGCTTCTAGAAATCTTTTAGATTTGGGGCGGGAGGCACTTTTATGGAAATTAATTTAGGAGAAGCTACTAAACTCCTAGATAATATTATGGTTAATTATTCTCAATGGCACACTGAAAGATCTTCCACTAGTAAAAAAGTGCATGCAATCGAAGAAATTAATGTTTTGAGTGGAAAGATGGATGAACTTATGAAATTATTTGCTAGTTGTGGGAGTCTTGGACTAGGAGGTCCTCGGGCATACGGTCTATTGATGTGGGCTAGACTGATGGGCCGCCAAGATACAAGACACAAGATTATCTCTCGTGTCTGGTGGGGACTCTCACATGCGTGGGTGGCAAGTATAGGTGTTCGGATATATTGTTCCTTTCTGTAAAACTGACTTTGTACAACCCTAAGCCCCTTCGGTGTCTATATAAACCGGAGGGTTAGATCAGAGGCAGGATTATAACATTGCTAGGCTAGCTATCTAGGGTTAGCCAAATCGATCTCGAGGTAGATCAACTCTTGTAACCCCTATACGGTCGAATATAATCAAGCAGGAGAAACATTTTACCTCCATCAAGAGGGATTGAACCTGTGTAAACACTGTGTCCCTTCTCCATAGTTACTACTGATCCTTGGACGCATAGCTTGGGCCCCCCTACCCGAGATCTGCCGGTTTTGACACCGACGTTGGTGCTTTCATTGAGAGCTCCGTTGTATCATCGACAGAAGGATCAATGGATCACCTCTTCATCAACGATGATGCTGCATCTAGGAAGATCTTTCTTCCTAGACAATTTTTTGTGTTCGATGGCTTTGTTCTTCGGGCGAACTCGATCGGCCGCCTCGAGCAGGTCGATAGTTACGCCCCCGGCCACCAGATCAGGTTTGGAAACCTGAATTATGTTGCTAACATCCAAGGAGACCTAGTCTTCGATGGGTTTGCGTCCTCGACCACCACTCTGTGTCCCCGCCAAGAAGACTCTTCAGATCCCCTGCCAGATCTCGTCTAGGGGTCAACACCAACACCCACCTCGGCCTTAGATCCGGGGCAGGTCTCATTGTCCGAAGACGGGAACATAAGCCCAACCGAGCTTCTTTCCCTCAGGGAGCTTCCTACCGAAGACCCAGATGCAATCTTAGACTTGGCTCTGGGCAACCATCCCGAACTGCCGAGGTCTGCACTTAGCGGGTCTGATCAGGCACCCCGTGCCGAATTCAGCATGACAGATCCGCAGTTCCCGGTCCCGCTTCCGCTCCTAGATGAAGCATTGGGTTTGATGCAGTCTCTCGCCATCACGGAAGCTTTACCTCCGAACTGTACCCAGCTCGGTCTGGGGGCTGAGACTGGGGAATTTTGCGCCCCACCCATCACCCACTTAGTAGACACTATCGAGGACTTAATTGACATGTTGTACTATGCGTCCGAAGACATCGACGACATGGACAACGATGCCGACGATGAACCAAGCCAAGTCCCACCCGTTACGGGGTGTTGGACGGCCACCTCAACCTACGATGTGTACATGGTGGACACTCCGAAGAAGGACGAGGATAACTCAAGACCAAATGAGGACAAACCCGTCGATAAACCTCAAAAACGCTGACATCAACGGCACCGCTCACGATCGCATCGGGCAAAGGATAGCAATACCGGCACCGGAGATAATGAGACTCCGGACGATGCCGAAGATCCCGAATACCCTGTCAAGCCCACATCTGAACAGGATGAAAGGGAAGAGGGTGCATATAGCCCCGGACACGCTGACAATGAAGATGTGGAGGACATCAACTATATGCCAGAATCCAAAGAGGAGGTCAGCCTCGGTGAGGAAGACTTCATTGTCCCAGAAGAACCCCTTGACCAAGAACGCTTTAAGCGGCAACTCATTGCTACAGTCCGGAGCCTGAAGAAGAAGCAGCAGCAGCTCAAAGAAGAACAAGACACACTAAATGAAAGGTGGACTAAGGTCCTGGCTGCTGAGGAATACGGCCAAGAGCGACCAGTCAAAAGTTATTGTAGGCGCAAGCTACTGTTCGATGATGAGGTCCTTGAGCCAATACCGTTGAAATAAAATCAGGCAGATCAACCAGACCGACCACCACATGGACGGGACAAAACGACAAATCAAGCTGAATACCAACCCGCACCCCCTCGCCGAAGAGGCAGGGAGACTGCAGCTGCGGGATACACATACGACTTGCAACATGACCTAGGCAATAAAGTTGGTCAGACTAGATCAATTTACGGATCAAGGGGCCGTGCCCCGGTGCGAGACAATGGCTATGAAGCCCGGCGTGATGACCGTTACTATGTTCGGGATCAGTACCGAACTCAGATGTCAGCCAATCTCCGTCGTGACATTGCGCGATACAGAGGGGCCGCACACTCCCTATGCTTCACCGATGAGGTTATGGAACATCAATTTCTAGAAGGGTTTAAACTCGTAAACATCAAACAATATGATGGAACGACGGATCCGGCCATCTGGGTAGAAGACTTCCTTCTCCACATTGATATGGATCGAGGAGATTATCTCCATGCCATTAAATATCTTCCTCTAAATCTTAAAGGACCAGCATGGCACTGGCTAAATAGCCTCCCAGAAAACTCCATTGGAACCTGGGAAGACTTGGAAGATGCTTTTAGGGCTAACTTTCAGGGCACTTATGTCCCGCCACCAGATGCTAACGACTTGAGTCACATAATTCTGCAGCTAGGCGAATCAGCTCACAAGCTTTGGAATTGGTTCTTAACTAAAAAGAGCCAGATCGTAGACTGTCCAGATGCCGAAGCCTTAGCGGCCTTTAAGCACAGCGTCCATGATGAATGGCTCGCCTGATACCTTGGGCAGGAAAAGCCGAAGACCATGGCAGCCTCAACGGCACTCATGACCCACTTTTGTGCGGGCGAAGACAGCTGGTTGGCTCGTAGAATCAATAGCTCAGGCATCCCCGGCACCTGCGAAGTGCGGGAAGGCAATGGTAAACCTCACCGAAATAACAACAAACGTCGGAACAACAAAAACGATGATGAAGACGATACGACAGTCAATGCCGGATTCACCGGTCCTATGTCCGGTCAGCGGAAGAAACCTTTCAAAGGCAACAAAGAGGGGCCATCCAACTTAGACAAAATCTTTGAGAGGCCCTGTCAGATTCATGGCACACTCGATAAACCTGCAAATCATACCAACAGGAACTGTTGGGTTTTCAAACAGACCAGTAAGTTAAATACCGAACACAAGGGAAAAGGGACTCCAAACAAAGACGATGACGAGCCCCGTCAGCTAAACACTGGGGGTCAGAAGAAATTTCCCCCTGGGGTGAGGACAGTGAACGTGATGTATGTCAGTCATATCCCCAAAAGGGAGCGCAAACGCGCGTTACGGGACGTCTATGCCGTAGAGCCTGTCGCTCCTAAATTTAACCCACAGTCAGCCTGTCCGATCACCTTCGATCACAGGGACCACCCAACCAGTATCAGTCATGGGGGTTCGGCCACCCTTGTTCTTGATCCAATCATCGATGCATACCACTTTACTAGAGTCCTTATGGATGGAGGAAGCAGTCTCAACTTGATCTATCAAGATACTGTCCAAAAAATGGGGATCTACCCATCATGGATCAAGCCTAGTAACACTACCTTTAAAGGTGTGATACCACGAGTGGAGGCCTGTTGTACGGGCTCAATCACACTAGGGGTAGTATTCGGCTCCCCAGATAACTTTCATTGTCAGGACCCCGATTCCAAGTCACATCGATCTAGCCTGTAACACCTCATATCACTTTGCGGCCTCACGCACACTATTCCCACGGGTGTAGCCTTACCATGGCCCGGGACCGTTTGCGCCTTTTGGCTCACGTATATGATAGTGTCGCTAGCATCCATATGACAGAGAACCCGGGCCGACATGACTAGTCATGAACCCAAAGTGGCACTAACTTACGGGGACAGGCATACATGAATCAACATCGAGCATGTCGGTCAGTAGCGTGCGAATCCGGGATGTAGCACTGGGCTAACAGGACTCCGGTGAACCGGGCTGTAGCAGGCTAGACAGGACTCCGGATGTCACCGCGTGACATTTCCCCGAAGGGACAGACACAGGAACGAAGTGAATCACATGCCGGCCAGTCAAGTGTTCCAGAGCAGTAGTGCTGGGCTAGCAGGACTCCGGTGAACCGGGCTGTAGCGAACTACTATGGCTCATGGAAGCAAAAGACTACATTTCCCCATAAGAGAGGCTACCAAGGATAAACAACTAGGTTGTCAGATCCCACACATACCAAGCATTTCAATCATACACACAATATGCTCAATATGTGTAAATACAACATGGCATCACAACAAGACTCTACGACTCAAAGTATTTATTCATTAGGCTCCGAGGAGCGAGATATTACAAACATGGGTCTCATGACCCAACATTTAGAGCATACAAGTCAAAGCACATGCGGAAGCTTAACATGTCTGAGTACAGACATCTACAAATGAAAAAGGCTGAGAAGCCTGACTATCTACCAGATCCTGCTGAGGGCACAAGATCGTAGCTGAGGTATCAAGCTAAACATCGAAGTCCACGCGGAACTACTAGCAAGACTGACGTCTCTCTACAAAAACATAAAATAGGCAAACGTGAGTACAAATGTACCCAGCAAGACTTACATCAGAACTAGCTACATATGCATCGGTATCAATAAAGGGGTGGTGGAGTTTGACTGTAGCAAGCCAGCTTTGACTCGGTGGCTATCCTAAACTATGACTACAAGTAACTCTTTTGAGGTGGCGCACACGAGTCCACATATTCACCATATCAATACACCACTATGGATCCGCTCATGTCTCCCTACGAGAAGGCCATCCATAGCACTCACACTTATCTTGCGAGTTTTAGAGTATCCACTTTCACTTGTCTATGAACTGTTATAGGAAACCCAGAAGTCCTTTACCACAGACACGGCTATTCGAATAGATGATGTTAACCCTGCAGGGGTGTACTTCTACACACACGCTCTCACCACTTATCGCCGTTTACACGACATGTACTCGGCAACCTTCAAGTGGAAGCCCAGCGAGGGTGTCGGCCACGGCCCTACCTAAACACTCAAGTCTCTAGTCCAGGTTTATCGCCTATTCAGGTTCCATCCACAGGGAGTGCGGCCGAGGTTTCCACATACGGCCCCGAACGATGTGAGCAGGGTTCCCGAGACACCAAACGGGCACCCGGTACATCGTGCCACGTGCCTACCACATCACAGCCGACCCCTCAGTTCAGCGCTGCCCACGGCCTCCAGCATACTACAAACACCAGAAACTACTTGCAACTCCTGGACAGAGGACAAGGGTGATCAAGAAGCCGAGAGGGTCCATTGGTTTCGGGCCAAATGCGTGGTAGTAACTGTTTCATGGATCACAAACACAGAACTCAGTTCCTGAGGACAGCTCCAATGAGACAACCCACCATGTACTCCTACATGGCCTCTCACCGCTACCTTTACCAAATCGTGTTCACACACTTAGCTCACACACAGTAGGACATGTTCATCACCATTCCAATTCATCCCCGATGAATCAGACCTGACTCAACTCTAAGCAGTAGTAGGCATGACAAACAAGCATGAATTAGTAGGCACATCAGGGCTCAAACAACTCCTACTCATGCTAGTGGGCTTCATCTACTTACTGTGGCAATGACAGGTCATGCAGAGGAAAGGGGTTCAACTACCGCAGCAAGTAACAGTTGAATCGATGTTGTCCTAATGCAGTAAAAGAGAGAAGGAGCGAGAGAGTGGGATTGTATCGGAATGAACAAGGTGGTTTTGCTTGCCTGGCACTTCTGAAGATAGTATAACTCTTCATCGGTGTCATCGATCTCATCGCCGGAATACGTCTATCGAGAGGGGACAACCACCGGCAATAGAGAGGAAACACAATCAATGATATGCAACAATATGATGCATGAATGTGCCATGGTAATATGAGTGTGTTGGGCTAATGCAACTACAACCACGGTGGTTTGAGCTTATTTCAATCAAAGATTCAAACACTAACTCAAGTTATGAATTCAAAAGAGTGCATGATCATGGTTGATCTAAACAGCAGGGTTAAGTTGCTTTAACATGCATGAAAATGGTACAGATGGATTGATTGGATTTTTCTGATCATTTTTCATATATAACTTATTTCATTCTGTGCTACGGTTGAATTTCTATGATTTTTTTGAAGTTTGAACTATTTTCTGGAATTTCCTGTATAAGAATAATTCCAGTAATTGAATTAATGCGTCAGCATTGCGTCAGGGTGACGTCAGCGGTCAACGGAGCTGGTCTAGGTCAAACTGACCAGTGGGTCCCGTGTGTCAGTATTAATTAAACTAACTAAAATTAGTTAGCGCTAATCCTAGGTTAATTAGCAGAGCGGACCCCTCTTATCATAGACTCAGGGGGAGTCAACCTAGGCCCACCCAGTCAAAGTCAACGGGTCAAACCCGCCGGCGTTTAGCCGCCGGCGAGGCCAGACGCGGTGGTGGAAGTGCATCTTCGTGTTCCGGTGACCAAATGGATAGCGGAGAGCATCTATGCATAGCTGGGAGCAAGCCACATCGTTTGGTGGCGGTGGTTGGGCTCGGGGTTGCCGGAAACATCACCGGCGACAACCTTGGCGGTTGCCGGAGTTGGTGAGCTCGGGCTCGTCGCTAGGAGGCACGGCGAGGCACGTGGAGTGGTGCATTGGGCTCCTGGGGGTGTGGTAGGGCTAGTGGACAAGGTGGTGCGGCCGTTGAGTGGCCAGAGTCTCATCAGCGATGAGTTCCGTGGCGGCGCGTGCGTGTGAGCTACATGTAGTCGCTATGGGGCTCGAGAGGGAGAACGGAGAGGATAGAGAGGTGGCCAGGCTCATGGTGGTTGCGACGGAGCTGACGGCGAGGTCGGGGACGGCCTGCTGCAACGGTGACGGAGAAGGGGATCTCCGGTGGTGGTCGACGAAGACGGGGTCGGTGGAGGCGGGGCAGAGCGTGCGAGCGCTCGGGGCTCAGCCTGCTCGACGTAGTCGACAATGGCAGAGTGAACGGACATTGTGGTGCGGCACGGGGACGACGGCGGATGCGGTTATCACGGTGGCGCGGGCGCGGCAGCGTTGGCCATGGTGCGGGAGAGCAAGGGAGAGGAGCTGGGGAGGAAGAGGCGTGTCTGCGAGCTCGGGGGAGAAGTGGGTGACTGACCCAGGGCAGCAGAACGGCGATGGGAGGAAGCAGGGTAGCGGGCGGCTGCATGGCGCGCGCTGGTGCCGGCGTCGAGCACCTGGCTGCCTGCCTGGCCGAGCCAAGCAGCTCGCTAGAGCGGTGGCTGGGCTGGGCCGGCAGGTGGGCCTGCTGGGTGGCGCCAGGTAAGCCTCTTCTCTCTGCTTTTGTTTCTGTTTTCTATTTTTATTCCTCTATTTTGAATTAGTAAAAATGCTAATTCATTTTTAAAACTTCTAAGACAAATTGTGGACACTAGTTGGTTTATTCCAACAGCCCACAAATTATTCCAAAATATTTGGAGCATTCTAAAATATATATAGAATTCAAATGCCCCAATTCAAATACATTATGATTTAATTCAAAAATCCAGGAATGACCTATAGATATGTTCATCATTTTTGGCAGGGGTGTTCACCTTTATCAGAAATCATGAACATTTCCAAAGGGCATTTTGGGTCATTGAAAAATATTTTATTTGAACCTATTTGAGTTTCATTTGGTGCTAGGGTTTACCAATCCCCATTTCAAAATTAATAGAAATTGAAAATGATGCATGGATGCAATGCCACTAATTACAAGAAGATTTCTAGGGCTGTGACATTCATAGTGAATAGTTAATCTTCGACATCGTCCCTTTCCGCAATAGCTATGCACTGCTCGGATGAACTACTTTTGCCCGCTTCAATGCAGTCCTGCATTATGCTTACTTGAAGCTCAAAATGCATGGACCTCGTGGCGCTATTACAGTCAATGGTAATATGGAGCGTTGACTCATACTGAAGAGCACACCGCGGCCCTCGCAGCTGAAGTGTACAACAGCCTTATCAAGCTTAACAATTCGCCGGCCAAAAAAGCCAATGACGTATCCAAACGGGTCCGGTCCGTGGATAATAGCAATAAGTCAACGGATCCGGACCTTGATTAGTAGTTTGGCCTCCACCGATCTCCCCACCAGGTCGCGGCTTATGTACCGTGCGTACATAATTATGCACTAAAAATACCTTGGGCGGCGCCGGAGGCACACTGCTGAATAGGTCCATTACATGGCTTGACCATAATTGGACCGCATATATCCTTTTTCTTTTAATGCAGGTTCATCAAGAGACCTACTTGCAGGATGCTTATCGCAGGAGACCCTTTTAAGGTGGGCGCGTTTCGAACCATCAAATACTCCTCTCAAAGGACTCGCTACTAAGGAGAAAAGGCGCAGATGTGCCGCGGGGCATCATTGGAGTTTCTTTTCTGAACTATGGTTTTTAGGCCCTGTGGTAGACTTTCCCTTATGTAAAATCTTTTCCTTTTTTCTGTGGGCATGTAATATGACCCTATTATTGAATGACATTGCCTGTCAGTGACATATTAATAAAGATATAAAGGGCATGAATTCTTATCACCCTCTTGGTTGGGGTTTTGAATTTTTTGTTGTCATCTGCGCTCCCCCTTATGTTCGACTCGCATACATGGCTTGACACGGTCTTCATACCAGGGCTGTCTTTGTCCCCGCAAATTTCTTAAGTCCGAACACCTATAGGGAACTCTTCGGCGTCCCAGATATGGCATTATATGCATCCGCTCTGAATCATGTCTTTGGTCTATAGTTGGGTTGCCCGGCTCCTATGTTTGCCACCTTACATTACACAAGTTCGGCTAAGGTAGTAAAGGGAGAACTATTGCGATTGTATTTCCGGTTTGTCCAGTTAAGTACCTCAGTAGAGAAAGCCGAAAACCGATTGACATGGTATGCGAGAGTGGGTTAGCCATCCGGTGAGTTAGTGTTATACTACGAATCGCTCACGATTTATGCTGTGTTATATGAGGGACTAGGTTTTTTGACCAGCCGCGTTGCAAAGGCACCGCACTTGGGACTGCGGATCATGCAATGAGGGGCTAGTACTTAGCGCCACCAATGGACTCTTATGGCTAAGTGAAAGTACTAAAGGTGCATAGTCTCATTGCCTAGTTCATTGTGCAAGACGCCTCCTACATCGGACCAAGACGTTGGATTAAGTGCTGCCATGCGTTCCCGAACACCCCCGTAATATTTACGTGGGGGCTGAAGTGTACGACTGGTAAACTTTCAGACATATAAACGGCCAAAATAGGAGGATAAACTACTCATAAAATGCATAATCATAAATATCATGCACAATGAGTTCATTACACGACTCTTATAAACCAGACCCAACTACTCAAAGTTGACATCCTTCGAACACTGCCCCTCCACAATGCGGGCTCCCTCGAGGACCTCGTCAAATTACTCTCCGGCCGCCGGTGCTCTTTCCCTTTAGGCGGCCCTGCGGTAGCAATTTTGGTGACCTTCATCTTTGCCCACTGCACCTTGACAGGGGCAAAGTCCATCCGGGCACCTTCAATGCAAGACGACCGCTTGAGGGCATCGATCCGGGGAAGCGCCTCCACTAGCCTCTGCACGAGTCCGAAGTGACTATGAGGGATAGGATCGGCCGGCCACAAGCAGATTATAACATCCTTCATGGCCAGTCCGGCTACCCTGTGCAGCTCGGAAAACTGCTTCAGCTGGTCGCTCAGGGCCACGGGAAGTTCCGACACAAGGTACTGCGACCAGAATAACTTCTCCGTCGAGCTCCCCTCTTCGGCTCGGAAGAATGCGGCGGCATCCGCAATACTCCTCGGTAGATCAGCAAAGGCGCCTGGAGAACTCCAGACTCTGGTCAATAAAATATACCTCTTACTACTATATCTACTCTGCATGATAAAGGCCTTACCAGCCGCAATCTGCTTCGCCTCTTGTATCTCCTGGCGAGCGCCCTGGGCATCAACCCGGGCCTCCTTCAGACTCTCAAGAGCTTTGGTGAGTTCGGAGGCTTGCTCCAAACTCTTCTGCTCCAAGGACTCGCACCTTGCGATGGCGTCCTTGAGCTCCTACTCAATTTCCTCCACCCGCGCCTCGTGTTTTCGGCGGGTGGTTTGCTCTTCCTCTAGAGCCTTGGCCGCCCTGTCTGTGGCCACCTTGCTCGCCTCTGCCCCCTTCTTGGCTTTGACAACTGCACTCTCGAGGGACTCGACCTCTGTTGTGCCAACTGTGAGTATATTCATAACATTCTTAGTCAGTTTCAAACTGACTACACATGAATATAATTTCCGGATATACTAAAATACTGCATACCTTGGGTTTCGTCGAACCGCTTGTTGGTCCAGTCGAGTTCCTCATCGGATAGCCGGAGCTTCTGATTGAGCTCGGCAATTTCTGCGGCCTGGGCAGTAGCCGCCAGCTTCGAAGCCTGTCAAATATAAAAAAAGTGCATGATATACTTGTTAATGATCCTCTGGTCAGATTGTTCTAATCTAGACAGAGTCTCAGGGGCTACTGTCTACACATGGGCATCGCCGCACACATATATATACAGAATACTCATGAAGAATATTAAGCCGCTTATCTCGAAGCCTATCAGTAGGCTGTGGAAGGCTTCGGTCAGTCCCCTTTTCATGGACTGAACCTTCTCCATAGCCGCACGCATAAGGGTGCGGTGTTCCTCTATGATGGAGGCACGTTCCAGTGCATCCCGCCAGGTGTCAGCGGCCTCCGGATTGACATAGGTCGTCGATGGAGCTCCTGCTCCTCCCCCCCTCTTTCGAAGGGGGATGTTGGTCCGAACCTAGAGCCGAACTAGGCTCTGGAACGGTGTTCGGTGGAGGCCTGGACTGTTGAAACCCCCACCCTCGGCGGTCATGGGGGTCGCCATGCCCTGCTATGCAACATCCAGGTGTTGTCATTAGGCTCCTTCTGAATGGTCTCGTCCGCCCCTCCCCGGCCAGGAGATGGTCTTTGGGATGACACCTCGGTGTCCTCCGTGGCAGGGGGTGAAAGGGCGCGAGATGGTTTGTCACTCTCCACCTCCCCAGGGGTTAGAGAGTTCCCCGTCGAAGAAGAGGGGATCGGGATCTCGCATGGAGGGCTAAAAAGCATAAAAGAAGTTGAGTATGATGAAGGCAGACCAAAGCGATAAATGAATGTGTAAGTTTCTAATACTTACGTTTCGGCCAGGGGCTTCTCCCTTTGGACCCACCCGGGCTGTGTTCGAACTCTGTGTCCGAACTATTCGAGAGGATCACTCGCTCTTTCTTCGACGTCGCCCCCTCCAGGCTCTCGGAGGATGTCCTTTTCCCCTCCTTCTCTTGAGGGGGGAGTCGCTCTCCTCTTCCTAATCATCCTCCTCCCCCTCTTCTTCGTCCTCGTCCTCCTCATGGGAGGAGACGGGCTCGGCCTCTCTGGGCACAGCTTGCGGTGGGGTCCGTTCTTGGGCCCCTTGCTTTTCTTCTTGGCCTTCTTTTCCGGCGGCTGAAACGGCACCGGAACCAACATCTTCTCCAGTAGAGGAGTGACTGTGTTTTCGGGTAGTGGAGCAGGACACTTAATCCGCTCCGACTTCTTGGTCCACCCTTGTAACAAAAAATGGGTTGATGAGTTTGGCATAGATATAATATATACATATATTAGGCATGTCTTGAAAGGTATTGAATACTTACTGGAGAGGCTGGATATGCGACGTTGAAGCCGATGTCTTCGGTCTCCATAGGCCCCAACTGCTCTTCTGCGCCTTGAAGAGAAGTTTCCACATTCCCTCGTGCGTGGTGCTGAGGAAGTACTATAGCGTCTGCGGATCCTCCATCTTGAATTCCCACATGGGGAAGCCCGGTGCTGGCAGGGGAGAATGCGGCATAAGAGCATGATCTGAACCCCGTTGGTTAGACCAACGTTCTTCCCCAACACATTGGTAATGCACGTATGGGACCCCCAGTCGAGGCCCTTCACGTTCCAGGAGGTGAGCCTCATGGGGGTCCGGATGTGAACTCCAGAATGGCCGCCCAATTAGTGCAGCGCGGCTTGGTGATATAGAACCACTCCTGTTGCCAGATCTTCATGGTCTCCATGAAGCCCCCCTTTGGCCAAGTGGTATTCGTCAGCTTGCTAATGATAGCTCTACCGTAGTCTACGTGTTGCCCATCGACCTCCTTTGGCTTCATGTTTAAGACCTTGAGCCAGTGGCCGAAGTGTGGGCGGACACAGAGGAGAGCGTCACACACGACTATGAATGCAGATATGTGGAGGAATGATTTTGGGGCTAGATCGTGGAAATCTAGCCCGTAGTAGTACATTAGTCGGCGGACGAACGGGTGGAGTGGAAAACCTAACCCTCTAAGGAAGTGGGGAAGGAAGATAGCCCGTTCGCCAGGCTCCGGAGTAGGAATGACTTGACCTTCAAGGGGGAACCGGTTCTTGATATCAGTGGCGAGGTACACCGCACTCCGGAGATTTGTTATCTCCTCTTCCATCATGGAGGAGGTCTCCCACTAGCCTTTGGAGCCAGCTCCGGCCATGGTCGGAGTAGGTGGTGGTGGTGGTGGTGAGAAAGACAGAGACTTTGCGGGCGCAGAGAGCTTGGGAGATTAGAAGGCTGAGGAGATGTGAAGGCATGGGGAGGAAAGTGGGGGTCCCTTTCCCTCTTATAGGCAGTGAAAATACCAACCGCCCCCACTCGTGCCTTGAATCTCACCTATTCCCGATGAAGGCATGCGCTGCAAACAGTTGGATTACCCAAATATCATTGATATGCAATCTCATATTAAGTGGGCATGATCTCTATTTTGATAGGACATGCCAATGAGGTGTGGCCTCGAAACACGGAACGCAGGGCATGAAAACGGTTCAAAATGACAAAGGGTCAAGTCTGACGCTTCTTCGAAAGAGTTGTCAGTAAAAGACACTATTCTTATTTTTTATATATATCCTGCCTTCGCGGCTAAGGGTTGTGTTTATTGCGAAAAGCCGAATACAATTCTTTTACAGAGGAAAGCCGATGAGTATTCTTTAAGGAACAACTTTGCAATGCCGAAGACAATCTGAGTGTCGAATAGATCATCATTGAATACTAGTTTGGGGGCTATTGTGGGATTCCTGGACTAGGGGGTCCTCGGGCGTCCGGTCTATTGATGTGGACCAGAGTGATGGGCCGTCAAGATACAAGACAGAAGATTATCTCTCGTGTCCGGTAGGGACTCTCACATGCATGGATGGCAAGTATAGTTGTATGGATATATTGTTCCTTTCTGTAAAACCAACTTTGTACAACCCTAAGCCCCTCTGGTGTCTATATAAACCGAAGGGTTAGATCGGAGGCAGGATCATAACATTGCTAGGCTAGCTATCTAGGGTAGATCAACTCTTGTAGCTCCTATACCCTTGAACATAATCAAGCAGGAGTAGGGTTTTACCTCCATCAAGAGGGCCCGACCCTGGGTAAACACTTTGTCCCTTCTCCATTGTTACTATTGATCCTCAGACGCACAGCTTGGGCACCCTACCCGAGATCTGCTAGTTTTGACACCGACACTAGTAAGAGTGCTTCTTTTGATCCTAATGATATGCCTTTGTCCCCTTTGATTGAGAATAGTAATGAATCCATGGATGTGAATTTTGTTGGTAGCAACAATTTTGGTAATAACGCGTATAGAGGTAATTCTAATCCTAGGCCGTTTCCTAGCAATTCCTCTAATAATTATGGTAATTCCTACAACAATTCTTATGGAAATTTTAATAAGATGCCCTCTGATTTTGATATTAGTGTTAAAGAATTTATGAGTTTGCAAAAGAATTTTAATGCTTTGATTGAAGAAAAATTTCTCAAGATCGATGATTTGGCTAGGAACGTGGATATAATTTCTCTTGATGTTGATTCTTTGAAAAAAGATCTATTCCACCTAGGCATGGTATCAATGAGTCTCTCAAAGCCATGAGAATTTCCATTGATGAGTGCAAAGAAAGAACCGCTAAGATGCGTCCTAAACAGGATCGGATTATAAAAGCATGTTCTTCTAGTTTTCAAGAAAATAATGAGAAGATCTAAAAGTGATTGATGTGACTCCCAATGAATCTTTGTTTTCCAATATAAATCTTGATAAAGATGGGACTGGAGATGAGTCAACTTTAGTTAAAAGGCATCCCAATGATTTGGAGTTTTTAGATCTGGATGCAAAAATTGATAAAAGTGGGATTGGAGAGGTCAAGACTTTAACTAGCAATGAACCCACTCTTTTGGATTTCAAGGAATTTAATTATGATAATTGTTCTTTAATAGATTGTATTTCCTTGTTGGAATCCATGTTGAATTCTCCTCATGCTTACGATCAAAACAAAGCTTTTACTAAACATATCGTTGATGCTATGATGCAATCTTTTGAAGAAAAGCTTGAACTGGAAGTTTCTATCCCTAGAAAACTTTATGATGAATGGGAACCTAATATTAAGATTAATATTAAATATTATGAGTGCCATGCTTCGTGTGATTTGGGTGCTAGCGTTTCCACGATTCCAAAAACTTTGTTGATGTGTGACGTTTCCATGGATTTGATGATTGTTCTTTAAATTTGCATCTTGCGGATTACACTATTAAGAAACCTATGGGAAGGATTAGTGATGTTCTTATTGTTGCAAATAGGACTTATGTGACCGTAGATTTAATTATTCGTGATACAGGTTGTAATCCTACATGTCCTATTATTCTTGGTAGACCTTTCCTTAGAACGATTGGTGCAATTATTGATATGAAAGATGGAAATATTAGATTCCAATTTCCGTTAAGGAAAGCATGGAATGCTTTCCTAGAAAGAAAATTAAATTTCCATATGAATCTATTATGAGAGCCACTTATGGACTGCATACCAAATAGGACAATACCTACATCTATTTGTGTTTTATGCCTAGCTAAGGGCGTTAAATAATAGCGCTTGTTGGGAGGCAACCCAATTTTATTTTTCTTCTTTACTTTTTGTTCCTGTTTAGTAATAAATAATTCATCTAGCCTCTCGTTAGATGTGGTTTGTGTTTTAATTAGTGTCTATGGCAAGTTAAACCTTTAGGATAGCTTACGGTGATATTTGTGTTGATCCTGCTGAAAAAAAGAAACTTTTGCGCTCAGTAAAAAACTTCTAGGATTTTATTGAAACGTGCTTTTGATCTGACTCTTTTTTCTCTAGATTGTTGCACAAATTTCTCAGGTTGTCCTAATTTTTCAAAAAATTGGATTTACAGAATTATTCGAGAGTTACACTATAGGCTGTTCTGTTTTTGACAGATTCTGTTTTCTATGTGTTGTTTGCTTATTTTGATGAATCTATGGGTAGTATCGGGGGTATGAACCGTGGAAAAGTTGGAATACAGTAGATATTACACCAATATAAATAAATAATGAGTTTGCAACAGTACCTTAAAGTGGTGATTTATTTTCTTATACTAACAAAGCTTATGAGATTTTTTGTTGAGTTATGTGTTGTGAAGTTTCAAGTATTGGGTAAGGATTTGATGGACTATGGAATAAGGAGTGGCAAGAGCCTAAGCTTGGGGGTGCCCAAGGCACCCCAAGGTAGTATTCAAGGACAACCAAGATCCTAAGCTTGGGGATGCCCCGGAAGGCATCCCCTCTTTCATCTTCATCTGTCGGTAACTTTACATGAGGCTATGTTTTTATTCACCACATGATATGTGTTTTGCTTGGAGCATCTTGTATGATTTGAGTCTTTTGTTTTTTGTTTGACACAATCATCCTTGCTGTACACACCTTTTAAGAGAGACACGCATGAATTGTGATTTATTAGAATACTTTATGTGCTTCACTTATATATCTTTTGAGCTAGGCAATATTGATCTAGTACTTCACTTATATCTTTTTAGAGCATGGCGGTGGCTTTATTATGTAGAAATTGATGAACTCTCGTGCTTCACTTATATTATTTTGAGAGTCTTTATAACAACATGGTAATTTTCTTTGGTTATAAATTTAGTCCTAATATGGTAGGCATCCAAGAAGGATATGATAAAAACTTTCATATAAAGTGCATTGAATACTATGAGAAGTTTGATTCTTTATGATTGTTTTGAGATATGAAGATGGTGATACTAGAGACATGCTAGTGAGTAGTTGTGAATTTGAGAGATACTTTTGTTAAATTTTGTGATTCCCATAGCATGCACGTATGGTGAACCATTACGTGATGAAGTCAGAGCATGATTTATTTTTTGATTGTCTTCCTTTTGAGTGGCGGTCGGGGATGAGCGGTGGTATTTTCCTACCAATCTATCCCCGTAGGAGCATGCGCATAGTACTTCATTTCGATAACTAATAGATTTTTGCAATAACTATGTGAGTTCTTTATGATTAATGTTGAGTCCATGGATTATACCCACTCTCACCCTTCCACCATTGCTAGCCTCTCTTATATCGCACAACTCCTCGTCGGTACCATACACCCACCATATACCTTCCTCAAAACAGCCACCATACCTACCTATTATGGCATTTCCAAAGCCATTCCGAGATATATTGCCATGCAACTTTCCATTGTTCCGTTTATTATGACACACTTCATCATTGTCATATTGCTTTGCATGATCATGTAGTTGACATAGTATTTGTGGCAAAGCCACCGTTCATAATTCTTCCATACATGCCACTGTTGAGTCATTGCACATCGCGGTACACCGCCGGAGGCATTAATATAGAGTCATATTTTGTTCTAAATATCGAGTTGTAATTCTTGAGTTGTAAGTAAATAAGATATTCATTATTAGAGCATTGTCCCATGTGAGGAAAGGATGATGGAGGCTATGATTCCCCCACAAGTTGGGATGAGACTCCGAAGGAAAAAAAATAAAAAAGGCCAAATAAAAAAAGGAGAAAGGCCAAAATAAAAAAAAATGAGAGAAAAAGAGAGAAGGGGCAATGCTACTATCCTTTTACCACACTTGTGCTTTAAAGTAGCACCATGATCTTCATGATAGAGAGTCTCCTATGATATAACTTTGATATACTAGTGGGAATTTTTGATTATAGAACTTGGCTTGTATATTCCAATGATGGGATTCCTCAAATTGCCCTAGGTCTTCATGAGGAAGCAAGTCGGATGCACACCCACTTAGTTTCTTTTTGAGCTTTCATACACTTATAGCTCTAGTGCATCCGTTGCATGCAATCCCTACTCACTCACGTTGATATCTATTGATGGGCATCTCCATAGCCCGTTTATATGCCTAGTTGATGTGAGACTATCTCCCTCTTTTTGTCTTCTTCACAACCACCATATTCTCTTCCACCATAGTGCCATATCCATGGCTCACGCTCATGTTTTGCGTGAAAGTTGAAAAAGTTTGAGAACATCAAAAGTATGAAACAATTGCTTGGCTTGTCATCAGGTTTGTGCATGTTTTAAATATTTTTTGTGATGAAGATGGAGCATAGCCAGACTATATGATTTTGTAGGGATAGCTTTCTTTGGCCATGTTATTTTCAGATGACATGATTGCTTTATTAGTATGCTTGAAGTATTATTGTTTTTATGTCAATATTAAACTTTTGTTTGAATCATACGGATCTGAACATTCATGCCACAATAAATAAGATTACATTGATAAATATGTTAGGTAGCATTCCACATTAAAAAATTTGTTTTTATCATTTACCTACTCGAGGACAAGCAGGAATTAAGCTTGGGGATGCTTGATACGTCTCCAACGTATCTAGAATTTTTTATTGTTCCATGCTATTATATTATTTGTTTTGGATGTTTTTTGTGCATTATTATGCTATTTTATATTATTTTTGGGACTAACCTATTAACCTAGAGCCCAGTGCCAGTTTCTGTTTTTTGCCTGTTTTAGAGTTTCGTAGAAAAGGAATACCAGGCGGAGTCCAAATGGAATAAAACTTTCGCGATGATCTTTCTTGGACCAGTAGCAAACCAGGAGACTTGGAGATGAAGTCGGAGGAGCCATGAGGCAGCCACAAGGGTGGAGGGCACGCCCCCTGCCTTGTGGGCCCCTGGTGGGTCTCCTGACCTAATTCTTTCACCCATATATACTCTTATACCCCAAAACTATTAGGGGGAGCCATGAAAACACTTTTCCACTGCCGCAACCTTCTATACTCATGAGATCCCATCTAGGGGCCTTTTCCGGCGTCCTATCGAACGGGGATTCAATCACGGAGGGATTCTCAATCAACACCATTGCCCTTCTAATGAAGTGTAAGTAGTTTACAACAGACCTACGGGTCCATAGCTAGTAGCTAGATGGCGTCTTCTCTCTCTCTGATTCTCAATACCATGTTCTCTTCGATTTTCTTGGAGATTTATATGATGTAGTACTCTTTTCCGGTGTGTTTGCCGAGATCCGATGAATTGTGGATTTATGATCGGATTATCTATGAATATTATTTGAATCTCCTATGAATTCTTATATGCATGATTTGATATCTTTGCAAGTCTCTTCGAATTATCGGTTTAGTTTGGCCTACTAGATTGGTTTTTCTTGCAATCGGAGAAGTGCTTAGCTTTGCATGCAATATTATGGTATCCTTTCCCAGTGACAGTAGGGGCAGCAAGGCACGTATTGTATTGTTTCCATCGAGGATAAAAGGATGGGGTTTTCATCATATTGCTTGAGTTAATTCCTCTACATCAAGTCATCTTACTTAATACGTTACTCTGTTCTTTATGAACTTAATACTCTAGATGCATGCTGGATAGCGGTCGATGTGTGGAGTAATAGTAGTAGATGAAAAATCGTTTCGTTCTACTTGACACGAATGTGATGCCTATGTTCATGATCATTGCCTTAGATATCGTCATAATTATGCGCTTTTCTATCAATTGCTCGGCAGTAATTTGTTCACCCACCGTACTATTTGCTATCTTGAGAGAAGCCACTAGTGAAACCCCGGGCCTCTTTTCCATCATATTAAATATCTTTTCCATCATATTAGTTTCCGATCTACTATTTTTCAATCTTTTACTTTCCGTTATATAAACCAAAACTACCAAAAATATTTACTTTTCTGTTTATCTATCTCTATAAGATCTCACTTTTGCAAGTAACCATGAAGGGATTGACAACCCCTTTATCGCACTGGGCGCAAGTTTGTTTGATTGTTTGTGCAGGTATTCGGTGACTTGTGCATTGTCTCCTACTGGATTGATACCTTGCTTCTCAAACTGAGGGAAATACTTACTCTGCCTTGCTGCATCACCCTTTCCTCTTCAAGGGAAAAACCAATGCAAGCTCAAGAGGTAGCAACGAGATTGAACTAGGTATGGAGATACGGACGATCTAATCTCGGGCAAGTAACATACCAAAAGATAAACTAAACTACATATGTTGTCATAAAGGTTCAACCGATAGAGATCTTCATAGAATATGTAGGAACCAATATGGCCATCCAGTTCCCGCTATTGGTTATTGACTAGAGAAGCATCTCAGTCATGTCTACATCATTCTCGAACCCGTAGGTTCCGCACGGTTAACGTTCGTTGATGATATAATATTTTATGAGTTATGTAACATAGTGACCAAATGTTGTTCGGAGTCTCGGATGAGATCACGGACATGAAGAGGAGCTCCAGGATGGTCCGGAGGTAAATATGGATATATAGGATGATATTATATATTTGGTCTCCAGAAAGGTTTTGGGGTGCACCGATTATTATCGGATCACCGGAAGGGGTTCCGGGAAGGCCACAGGGAGTTATTGGGCTTATTGGGACAACGATGGAAGAACACCCCCCACGTCTACGCCGCCGGCCCTTAAGGAAGGAAAGGGGGAGGGCTAGCCCCTGCTGCCTTCTCTTCCACATGAGAGAGAGGAAAGGGGGGCTCCCCTCCTGCCTTCTCCGCAAGCATCAAGGAAGGAAGCGCGGGGGGGGGGGGGGGGCCAGGAGCCCAGGGTGGCCTCCGGCCCTCTTGGGGGTGCCCTAGGCTGCGTCCCCTCCTCCCCCACCTATATATATGAGAAGAGGGACAAGGGAAACACTATTGGGGAACGTAGCATGCAATTTCAGAAAAATTCATACGCTCACGCAAGATCTATCTAGGAGATGCATAGCAACGAGAGGGGGGAGACTGTGTCTATGTACCCCAGTAGACCGGAAGCGGAAGCGTTTGGCAATGCGGTTGATGTAGTCGGACTTCTTCTCGTTCCGACGGATCAAGCACCGAACATATGACACCTCCGAGCTCTGCACACGTTCGGCTCGATGATGTCCCTCGAACTCTTGATCCAGCAGAGTGTCGAGAAAGTAGATGAGTTCTGTCAGCACAATGGCGTGGTGTTGGTGATGGTGAAGTGATCCGCACAGGGCTTCGCCTAAGCACTATACGCGAATATGACCGGAGGCGTAAACTGTGGATGGGGCGCCGCACACGGCTAACATATGTTGTTGTGTGTTCTAGGCGCCCCCTCCCCATGTATATATAGGTGGGAGAGGGAGGGGAGCGGCAGGGGGCGCCCCAAGTAGGAGGAATCCTACTTGGGCACTTCCCCCAATTCGGCCTCCCCGCTTCCTTATTCATCGGAGGGGAAAGGAAGGAGAAGGGAGGAGGGAAGGAAGAGGGAGGCCGAATCCCTCCCCTTCCTTTCTCTCTTCCCCTCTTTCCTTCCTCTAAGGTGCGGCCCATATGGGGGGCGCAACAGCCCCTACTGGCTGCCGTGTGTTTCCCCTCTTGGCCCATTAGGCCCATATCTTTGCCGGGGGGGTGCACGGAACCACATTCGGTGACCCGATATGTACCCGGTACCCTCCGGAACACTTCCTGTGTCCGAGTACCATCGTCCTATATATCAATCTTTACCTCTCGACCATTTCGAGACTCCTCATCATATTCGTGATCTCATCTGGGACTTTGAACAACATTCGGTCACCAAATCACATAACTCATATAATACAAAATCGTCATCGAACGTTAAGTGTGCAGATCCTATGGGTTCGAGAACAATGTAGACATAACTAATGGCGGAACCTAGATTCTCATATTGGCTCCTACATATTATACGAAGATCTTTATCGGTCGAACCATAATGACAACATACGTTATTCCCTTTTTCATCGGTATGTCACTTGCCCGAGATTCGATAGTCGGTATCTTGATACCTAGTTCAATCTCGTTACCGGCAAGTCTCTTTACTCGTTCTGTAATACATCATCCCTCAACTAACTCATTAGTCACTTTGCTTGCAAGGCTTCTTATGATGTGTATTACCGAGAGGGCCCAGAGATACCTCTCCGATACTCGGAGTGACAAATCCTAATCTTGATCTCTGCCAACCCAACAAACACCTTCAGAGATACCTGTAGAGCATCTTTATAATAACCTAGTTACGTTGTGATGTTTGATAGCACACAAGTTATTCCTCTGGTATCTGGGAGTTGCATAATCTCATAGTCAAAGGAATATGTATATGACATGAATAAAGCAATAGCAATAAATTTGAATGATCATAATGCTAAGCTAACGAATGGGTCTTGTCCATCACATCATTCTCGTAATGATGTGATACCATTTATCAAATGACAACAAATGTCTATGGTTAGGAAACTTAACCATCTTTGATGAACGAGCTAGTCTAGTAGAGGCTTACCAGGGACACGGTATTTCGTTTATGTATCCACACATGTATCAAGTTTCCGATTAATACAATTCTAGCATGAATAATAAACATTTATCATGAAATAAGGAAATATAAAATAACAACTTTATTATTGCTTCTAGGGCATAATTCCTTCAGTCTCCCACTTGCACTAGAGTCAATAATCTAGTTCACATCGCCATGTGATTTAACACCAATAGTTCACATCGTCGTGTGATTAACATCCATAGTTCACATCGCCATGTGACCAACACCCAAAGGATTTTCTAAAGTCAAGAATCTAGTTCACATTGTCATGTGATTAACACCCAAAGAGTACTAAGGTGTGATCATTTTTTCCTTATGAGAGAGGCTTAGTCAACGGGTCTGTCACATTCAGATTCTTATGTATTTTGCAAATTTCTATGTCTACAATGCTCTGCATAGAGATACTTTGGCTAATTGCTCCCACGTTCAATACGTATCTAGCTTTAGATTAGAGTCATCTAGATGAGTGTCAAAGATTGCATCGACTTAACTCTTTATGACGAACTCTTTATCACCTACATAACCGAGAAATATTTCCTTAGTCATTTTAAGGTAACTAAGGATAATTTTGACTGTTATCTAGTTGTCTACGTTCTGGATACGGGGGTGCCCAGACCTGCCTGCCCACGGCCCACGGTGTGGCTCCATCGACGGCCTGGTACGGCCCAGCTCCAGCATCAACAACTCAAGACCCTCATGAGGGGCCAAGCCTCGTAGGGAGGACGACACCAAGACCTCCAAGTGGATCGGCATCCTTAGGCTGGCTCCCGAGGAGCGGAGATTTCTATGCAAGGTGCACCTCACGAGGCTCAGTTTATGAGAGCCATGACAACCAAGGCCACGCAGGCGCCAGTGGGCGCAATGTACCAGTTTCCTCTTTGGTGCAAAGGAGGAAAGCAGCAGGCGCGGAGTCCCGAGGAATCAACCAAAGGTTACCATTCTAGTGCAACAAGACCAAGACCGCCAGGACGACTGGACGGAGGTCATCGCCGAGCCTACCGTAGCGTCACGAGCAAAGGCTTTTGCAGGAAAAGACCACTTTAGTTAGGATAGGATGTACTTCTTGTGTCCCTTCAAATCTGACCATTGTGGGATCCCTCCCGCCAACATTTGGGAAGAGGACCAAGGCCACTATAAATAGGACCTAGCCACCACCAGAGAAGAGGGAAGCGGGATCGAATCCATTCCACCCTCACCATCTCACCAGCTCACTTGAGCTCAAGAACACCTCACCTCCTAAGGCTATTCAACCACTGTACTAGTTCATCCTCAGCCCCTCGAGGCAATCCACTACAAAGCTAGAGTAGGGTATTACACCGCAAGGTGGCCTGAACCAGGATAAACTGGTGTGTCTTTCTGTCTTTATTTCCCTTCGATCTCGACGCGCTAGGTTGTGAGGTTTCGCGAGTAGCAGGCTGGGTAGGTTGAGATCTCTAGACGCACCCCAGAGTTCAATCCTCTCAAGGGTTTGCGGAACCCGAAATCCGACACCAGTGATCTACTCCCGGATCACTATATTACCCCCTTGCCAAACTCATGGCAAGGCACACATTTGGTCTGGTACACAGCATGGCATGCTTTATAGAACCTATGGCTGAGGCATAGGGAATGACTTTCATTCTCTCTCTATTTTTCTGCCTTGGTCGGGCTTTGAGTCTTACTCAACTTCATAACTTACAACTCAGGCAAGAACTCCTTTGACTGTTCCATTTTGAACTCCTTCAAAATCTTATCATGGTATGTACTCATTGAAAGTCTTATGAGGCATCTTGATCTATCCCTATAGATCTTGATGGCCAGTATGTAAGCAGCTTCACTGAGGTCTTTAATTGAAACAATTCTTATCCAAGTATCCTTTTATGCTATCCAAAAATTATATATCATTTCCAATCAACAATGTGTCATCCACATATAATATCAGAAATGCTACAGAGCTCCCACTCACTTTCTTGTTAATACAAGCTTCACCGTATGTCTGTATAAAACCATATGCTTTGATCACCTCGTCAAAGCGTATATTCCAACTCCAAGATGCTTGACCAGTCCATAGATGGATGGCTGGAGCTTGCACACCTTGTTAGCACCTTTAGGATTGACAAAACCTTCTGGTTGCATCATATACAACTCTTCTTAGAGATACCTATTTAAGGAATGCAGTTTTGACATCCATTTGCCAGATTCAGACAGACTTAAGCATTGTTACGAGTGAGAAAGTCTCATCATAGTCAACTCCTTGAACTTGTCAAAATCCTTTTGCGACAAGTCGAGATTTATAGACAGTAACATTATCATCAGTGTCAGTCTTCTTCTTGAAGATCCATTTATTCTCTATGGGTCGCCAATCATCGGGCAAATCCACCAAAGTTCACACTTTGTTCTCATACATGGATCCTATCTTGGATTTCATGGCCTCAAGTAATTTATCAGAATTTGGGCTCATCAGAGCTTCTTCATAGTTCGTAGGTTTGTCATGGTCTAGTAACATGACTTCCAGAATAGGATTACTGTACCACTCTGGTGTTGATCGTGTTCTGGTTGACCTACAAGGTTCCGTAGTAACTTGATCTGAAGTTTCATGATCATCATCATTAGCTTCCTCCCTAGTTGGTGTAGGCATCACGAGAACGGATTTCTCGGATGAGCTACTTTCCAAATTGAGAGAAGGTACAATTACCTCATCAAGTTCTACTTTCCTCCCACTCACTTCTTTCGAGAGAAACTCCTCTAGAAAGGTTCCATTCTTGGCAAAAAAGATCTTGCCTTCGGATCTATGGTAGAAGGTGTACCCAATTGTTTCCTTAGGGTATCCTATGAAGACGCACTTCTTCGATTTGGGTTCGAGCTTATCAGGCTAAAGCCTTTTAACATAAGTGTCACAACCCCAAACTTTAAGAAACGACCGCTTAGGTTTATTGCCAAACCACAGTTAATACGGTGTCGTCTCAACGGATTTAGACGGTGCCCTATTTAATGTGAATGCAGTTGTCTCTATTGCATAACCCCAAAATGATATTGGTAAATTAGTAAGAGAAATTATAGATTGCACCATATCTAATAAAGTACGGTTACGACGTTCGGACACACCATTACGCTGTGGTGTTCAAGGTGGCGTGAGTTGTGAAACTATTCCACATTGTTTTAAATGAAGGACAAACTCATAACTCGAATATTCGCCTCCGTGATCAGATCGTAGAAACTTTATTTTCTTGTTCCGATGATCT
Organism: Triticum aestivum; assembly: GCF_018294505.1. Lineage (NCBI taxonomy): Eukaryota > Viridiplantae > Streptophyta > Magnoliopsida > Poales > Poaceae > Triticum > Triticum aestivum. The sequence goes on along the minus strand of NC_057797.1, from coordinate 668,349,403 downwards.
ACACTTCACTTTGAATTCTTTGAACTTTTCAAATATTTCAAACTGGTGTTTCATTAAGTAGATATACCCATATCTGCTCAAAGCATTTGTGAAGGTCAGAAAATAATGATACCCATCGCGTGCCTCAACACTCATCAGACCACATACATCGGTATGTATTATTTCCAATAAATCACTAGCTCACTCCATTATTCCGGAGAACAGAGTTTTAGTCATCTTGCCCATGAGGCATGGTTCGCAAGTATCAAATGATCCATAATCAAGTGATTCCAAAAAGCCCATCAGCATGGAGTTTCTTCATGCGCTTTACACCAATATGACCTAAACGGCAGTGCCATAAGTATGTTGCACTATCATTATCAACTTTGCATCTTTTGGCATCATTATTATGAATATATGTATCACTATGATCGAGATTTAATAAACCATTAACATTGGGTGTATGACCATAGAAGGTTTTGTTCATGTAAATAGAATAAGAATTGTTCTCTGTCTTAAATGAATAACCGTATTGCAATAAGCATGATCCTATCTTGTTCATGCTCAACACAAACACCAAATAACATTTATTTAGGTTCAACACTAATCCCGAAAGTATAGGGAGTGTGCAATGATGATCATATCAATCTTGGAACCACTTCCAACACACATCATCACTTCACCCTCAACTAGTTTCCATTTATTCTGCAACTCCTGTTTCGAGTTACTAATCTTAGCAACCGAACAGGCATCAAATACCCAGGGGATACTACGAGCACTAGTAAGGTACACATCAATAATATGTATATCAAATATAAATTTGTTCACTTTGCCATCCTTCTTATCCGCCAAATATTTGGGGTAGTTCCGCTTCTAGTGACCATTTCCTTTGTAGTAGAAGCACTTAGTTTCAGGCTTAGGTCCAGCTTTGGGCTTCTTCACGGGAGTGACAACTTGATTGCCATTCTTCTTGAAGTTCCCTTTCTTTCCCTTGCCCTTTTTCTTGAAACTAGTGGTCTTGTTAACCATCAACACTTGATGCTCTTTCTTGATTTCTACATTTGCCGATTTCAGCATCGCAAAAAGCTCGGGAGTCATTTTCATCATCCCCTACATATTATAGTTCTTCACAAAGTTCTAATAGCTTGGTGATAGTGACTAGAGAACTTTGTCAATCACTATCTTATCTAGAATATTAACTCCCACTTGATTCAGGTGATTGTCGTACCCAGACATTCTGAGCACATGCTCACTGGCTGAGCTATTCTCCTCTATCTTGTAGGCAAAGTACTTGTCAGAGGTCTCATACCTCTCGACATGGGCATGAGTCTGAAATACCAATTTCAGCTCTTGGAACATCTCATATGCTCCATGGCGTTCAAAACGTTTTTGAAGTCCCGACTCTAAGCCGTAAAGCATGGTGTACTAAACTATCAAGTAGTCATCATATCGAGCTTGCCAAAACATTCATAATGTCTGCATCTACTCCTGCAATAGGTTTGTCACCTAGCGGTGCATCAAGGACATAATTCTTCTGTGCAGCAATGAGGATAATCCTAAGATCATGGACCCAGTCCGCATCATTGCTACTATCATCTTTCAACTTAGTTTTCTCTAGGAACATATCAAAAAACATAGGGGAGCTACAACGCGAGCTATTTATCTACAACATAATTTGCAAATACTATCAGGACTAAGTTCATGATAAATTAAAGTTCAATTAATCATATTACTTAAGAACTTTCGCTTAGATAGACATCCCTCATGTCATCTAAATGATACGTGATCCAAATCAACTAAACCATGTCTGATCATCACGTGAGATGGAGTATTCATCAATGGTGAACATCTCTATGTTTTATCATATCTACTATATGATTCACATTCGACCTTTAAGTCTCAAGTGTTCCGAGGCCATGTCTGTACATGCTAGGCTCGTCAAGTTTAACCCGAGTATTCTGCATGTGCAAAACTGTCTTGCACCCATTGTATGTGAACATAGATCCTATCACACCCGATCATCACGTGTGTCTCGGCACGAAGAACTGTCACAATGGTGCATACTCAGGGAGAACACTTATACCTTGAAATTTAGTTAAGGGATCATCTTATAAAACTACCGCCGTACTAAGCAAAATAAGATGCATAAAAGATAAACATCACATGTAATCAGAATATGTGACATGATATGGCCATCATCATCTTGTGCTTTTGATCTCCATCTCCAAAGCATCATCATGATCTCCATCGTCACCAGCTCAACACCTTGATCTCCATCGTAGCGTCGTGGTCATCTCGCAACAATTGCTTCTACAACTATCGCTACGGCTTAGTCATAAAGTAAATCAATTACATGGCGTTTGCATTTCATACAATAAAGAGACAAGCATAAGGCTCCTACCAATTGCCGATAACTTCTACAAAACCTGATCATCTCATACAACAACGTATATCACATAATGTCTTGACCATATCACATCACAACATGCCCTACAAAAAAAGTTAGATGTCCTCTACTTTGTTGTTGCAAGTTTGATGTGGCTGCTATGGGCTTCTAGCAAGAACCGTTCTTACCTACGGCATAAAAACCACAACGGTGATTTATCAAGTTTGCTGTTTTAACCTTCAACAAGGATGGGCCGCTGTCAAATTCGATTCAACTAAAGTAGGAGAAACAGACACCTGCCAGCCACCTTTATGCAAAACTAGTTGCATGTCTGTCGGTGGAACCGGTCTCATGAACGTGGTCATGTAAGGTTGGTCCGGGCCGCTTCATCCAACAATACCGCCGAATCAAAATAAGACGTTGGTGGTAAGTAGTATGACGATCACCTCCCACAACTCTTTGTGTTCTAATTGTGCATATCATCTATGCATAGACCTGGCTTGGATGCCACTGTTGTGGAACTTAGCATGCAATTTCAAAAAAAAATCCTACGTTCATGCAAGATCTATCTAGGAGATGCATAGCAACGAGAGGGGGAGGCTGTGTCTGTGTACCCTTGTAGACCGAAAGAGGAAGCGTACAATGCGGTTGATGTAGTCGAACCTCTTCTCGCTTCGACCGATCAAGCACCGAACGTACGACACCTCCTAGTTCTACACACGTTTGGCTCAATGACGTCCCTCAAACTCTTGATCCAGCAGAGTGTTGAGGAAGTAGATGAGTTTCGTCAACATGATGGCGTGGTGACGGTGATGGTGAAGTGATCCGCGTAGGGTTGCGCCTAAGCACTACGAGAATATGACCGGAGGCATAAACTATGGAGGGGGGTGCCGCACACGGCTAACAGATGTTGTTGTGTGTTCTAGGCGCCCCCTCCCCATGTATATATAGGTGGGAGAGGAAGGGGAGCAGCAGGGGGCGCCCCAAGTAGGAGGAATCCTACTTGGGCGCCTCCCCAATTCGGCCTCCCCCCTTCCATATTCACCGGAGGGGAAAGGAAAGAGGAGGGAGGAGGGATGGAAGAGGGAGGACGAATCCCTCCCCTTCCTTTCTTTATTCCCCTCTTTCCTTCCCCTCAGGTGCGGCCCATATGGGGGGCGCAACAGCCCCTACTGGCTGCTGTGTTTCCCCACTTGGCCCATTAGGCACATATCTTTGCCAAGGGGGGTGCTTGGAACCCCTTCCAGTGACCCGATATGTACCCGGTACCCTCAGGAACACTTCTGGTGTCCGAATACCATCATCCTATATATCAATCATTACCTCTCGACCATTTCGAGACTCCTCATAATGTTCTTGATCTCATCCGGGACTCCGAACAACATTTGGTCACCAAATCACCTAACTCATATAATACAAAATTGTCATCAAACATTAAGCGTGTCGACCCTACGGGTTCGAGAACTATGTAGACATGACCGAGACACCTCTCCGGTCAATAACCAATAGCGGAACCTGGATTCTCATATTGGCTCCTACATATTCTACGAAGATCTTTATCGGTCGAACCGTAATGACAACATATGTTATTCCCTTTGTCATCGATATGTTACTTGCCCGAGATTCGATCATCGGTATCTTCATACCTAGTTCAATCTCGTTATAGGAAAGTCTCTTTACTTGTTCCTTAATACATCATCCCGCAACTAACTCATTAGTCACTTTGCTTACAAGGCTTCTTATGATGTGCATTACCGAGAGGGCCCAGAGATACCTCTCCGATACTCAGAGTGACAAATCCTAATCTTGATCTATGCCAACCCGACAAACACCTTTGGAGATACCTCCAGTGCATCTTTATAATCACCCAGTTATGTTGTGACGTTTGATAGCACACATGATATTCCTCCAGTATCTGGGATTTGCATAATCTCATAATCAAAGGAATATGTATATGACATGAAGAAAGCAATAGCAATAAAACTGAATGAATGGGTCTTATACATAACATCATTCTCCTAATGATGTGATCCCGTTTATCAAATGAGAACACATGTCTATGGTTAGGAAACTTAACCATCTTCGATCAACGAGCCAGTTTAGTAGAGGCTTACTAGGGACACTGTATTTTGTCTATATATGTATCCACACATGTATCAAGTTTCCGGTTAATACAATTCTAGCATGAATAATAAAAATTAATCATGAAATAAGGAAATATAAAATAAAAACTTTATTATTGCCTCTAGGGTATATTTCCTTCAAACACACACCATGATCCCCAAGCCGTGTGCGGCGCCCGGTCTCCCTCCAGTTCTAGTTTCTCCTCCGTCCATATCCGTTGTGCTTGGCGAAGCTGTGCGGATAGTTTCACCAGATCTGTCACCATGCCTTCATGCTGCTGGAACTCATCTACAACTTCGCCTCTCTTGCTGGATCGAGAAGGCGTGGACGCATTGAGTTGAACGTGTGCTGAACGCGGAGGTTCCGTACGTTTAGTACTTGATCGAGACAGATCATAAGGTGTACGACTACATCAACCGCGTTGATAAACGCTTCCGCTTAGCGATCTACAAGGGTATGTAGATGCTCTCCCCCTTTCGTAGCTATGCATCTCCATGGATAGATCTTGCGTGTGCATAGAATTTTTTTGCTTTCCGTGCAACGTTCCCCAACAAAAGAGACACAAGACAACCAGCAACGTGGTGACCATCGTTGGGCCTCCACCCTCCCCCGCCTTGATGTGCGACTAGCTAGAGCATGGCCTACTTGGAGAACAACAACATCATGGAGGTCGACGATGCCATGAAGGTGATCGTGAGCGCCAAATGTGCACAATACACCCTTACTGCCACTACCATCAAGCTTTGAGGGGCACCTGCGACATGCTGGGAATGAAAGAATTCACTTGCCCACATGCGGGGTTTAATTCAAGATCAATGCAAACAAGTATTGCAGAGCTTTTGAACAATTAAATCATAGAAATGCAAGTGGCTCTAGAACATGTAAGTTCTTTCTTATTGCAATGTTTATGTTTGATGTTTGCTACCTATGTTGCGTATCTATTGCATAGATCTTTGGCATTCTTAGGGGGGAGGGGGGAGGGCATTCCATTTGGTTCATTGTTACCAATTTCTCAGCATGTGCCCCAAGTGACAAACTCATGTAGCATCCCTCAAGAACTCAAGTGCTTCCACAGAGAAGCAAAATTTGGATGGTGATGTTTGAAATATTGAATTTGAATTGTCTTTGAATTATATGTGCTGTAATATTTATATTTGAATATTGTGATCCAAGACAAATATGAAGTATATAGATGTTGTAGAAGAAGAGACAAACTAGAAGAACAAATTTGGTTGATGGCTCTTAGATGCATATATGGGGGTGACAATTTTTTTTGAGAATATATGGGGGTGACAGATGAGTAGAATCCTTGGAGATGATCTAAGGTGCACTATCAGCTACTATATACTTGTCTAGTCCAATCTCCATTTACATTACAATTATGCCCTAGTTTAGCCAACTTACTCATAAAAATGTACACACTTTATTTTTGCAATGAGCATAGTAAACCAGTACCAGCGCAAAAAAGCATAGTAAAGCAGTAGTTTCAATAGATCAATCCTTCGTGCACACAATTGCAATTGCAAGAAACATGCCAAGCGTGTAGATCCAGTGTATGTTTTTAGACGATGGGAGGATCATCCTCCCGGCCTCTACATCCTGCAATGCTGCAAGATGCACACATCCAACAGGTACATGTGTCACACACTCCAATTTGCGGTGGACATAAGCGGCATTCAGTGTGAAACCTTAGCTTATATATTCCAAAACCATGTGAACAACCCATGACCATGGAGACAGACTTCAGAAGAGAAGCAGAATATAAGGTTGTCCCGGTAAATCCTTGTAAGAGTAAAGAGTAGTAGTTGATCAGCATTCAGCTGTAGACACCCATTTCTCGACCAAGCAGGACCTCAAGAACAAACAAATAAACAAAATATGAAATACAAACAATCTCTCAAGAACAAACAAATAAACAAAAGCTCTTAAAACTTCATAATAACACATATGCTGTAACCAGTATCCAGAGTCATCTTATTTAAACGAGGCACCATCTCTGCCGTTCATCTAGTCTTAACAAACAGACTATAAAGGTACACATATACTCGTATCGTATGACTTGCTTGTGAGCACCTTCCTCCGGGTATCAGTCACCGTCTCAATTCATTAAACCGGCATAAAGATGCAGGCAATTCAGATACTTTTTTCCCTTTTCACAAAATTTCAAGGACGCCTCTGAACTCGTTGTTCCTCCAAAGTTTAGTCCTGGCCGTTATCCTGCCTTGATATATTTGTTTCTCTGCTACCACCAGAGGTAGAATGTATGAGCTATTTCTCACCACAGGATCTATGACCATACACTTGAGAGAAGTCGCATTCCGAAGCAGATAGAGTGCTAACTCAAGCTGACCATGCAAACCGTAAAACCCGGTCATTCGGATAGTCTTCAGATGACTGTGCGGATGAGGCGGGGAGGTATCCTCAATTGTTTGCAAGAAAGGAATTGCCAAGTCAAGATAAGACATCTGCATGATTTTTTTTGACGTATAATTAACAGATTTTTCAAAAAAAAACATAGTGTGGATTTTTTTCAAAAAAATATAGAGTGGAAAAATAGTTGCTTGTTATCATATCTCATATTTTTGCAAGAATATAACAATGCACAAAATGTTATGCGGAAAACGGGTTTTCTTTGGTGGTGCCTTTTAAGACTTTCTTGGTGCATCTGCACCAGGAGTTTAAACAAAATTATAAAGTAGCACCTCCAAGGTCTGGAAGTCCTGAGCTATGAGTTTAAACAAAATGATAGATATATATATATATATATTGTTGAACCATTTATATAAATTTACAAAGTATAGTGAAAAGCATATGTCAGTTTTTTGGGTGCATCACACAAATGGATATATTTCTTCCCACCAAAATTTGGATGTGCATCTACATCTATGAACTTTATTCACATTTTTTCAACCTACCTTTTCGTTTTTATGGCCTAACTAGGATGACTGAGAATTTTTTTCTACGATTATACGTGTGTTGCAAGTGCATACTTACTAGTGAGGTAAGGGCTTGCATAGAAATCTCCGCTCCTCTGGAGGCTGCCTGAGGAGGCCGCTCCTTCGAGAGGTCTTGATGTCGCCTGCCTCGCGAGGCTTGGTCCCTCGCGAGGGTCTTGTCTTGTCGTGGTTAAAGATGGGCCATACCAGGCTACCGATGGAGCCACGTCGTGGGCTGCAGGAAGGCAAGTCTGGGTATCCTGGTTCCTAGAACGCCGGCAGAAGCCCCCGAGCCCAAGGTGCGCTCGCACTTGGCTTCGTGGTGAAGCCAAAGGGAAAGTGCGAAGCACCGCGGGCCCCAATCACATACGGAACAAGTCGACGCATGGCGCTTGATGGGACGTGGGCGTCTTCGCTTCCCCATGCTGCCTTGGCAACCGTCCGACCTGACAACTGCCCACTACTAGGGAAAACCCTAGCAGTAGCACTGGTTTTGTGCTCATTAGTAGCATGGGTAGGCGCGCTACTAATAAGGCACTATAGCTATTGCTTAGCGGTAACGCGTGCCGCACGCGCTACTGCTGGGACAAATAGCTGCAGCACTTGTTCACTCTCACGTTGCTGCTAATGTAACTACTGGCAGCGTGTTTTCTTTCCATCGCTACTAGTATTGTTTTTTTATTTTTTTATTTTTAGTGTATTTATGCGCCATCGTACAAATATTGGTACAATACCAGTTATGAGGTTTACATCATTATGTCCATAACAGTGTGTCAAATGAAGGTGGATTAGGTTCAAGTGGAGGCAATATGTGGTGCATGTCAAAAGTATACTACTAATCCAAACTTGATCTAGTTTGGACTAGTAGTACTTTCGATGTGCACCACATGTTGCCTCCATTTGAATGTAATCCGCCAGCACAAGCTATTTAATCATCATCATAATCATTACCACCAACAATATTTATTTAATCACCACTAACACTAGCTAATAATAATCATCAGTCATTACCACCAACACTAGCTATTTTATCATCATAGTAATAGTGTATCACATCATCATCCTCAAACTCATTTCTAGCTAATCACTCCTGCTGCTCTCTCTTAGGTAAAACAACATAAAACATGTGTAGCTCTCCTCCTTTATCACGTTGGAGCTTGCAGATGAACCTGTCTCCTAATTTTGGGTAGCACATCTGTTTGCTGCCCCCTAGGACTTATTTGCGCTCCCCAATCACATATCTGGTCCAGTCTTGCACTATTAAGCATTCATCGCTGATCTTGAATGCACTAAAGTAACATGTAGGATATCTTGGCCGTAAGCTAATAATACTCATGGTACCTTTAGTCTCGATCCCATAAGGCACAACATTCATCAGGAGTCCCTGTTGAAGAACATCGTATGGTCACATACTTAGCAATGAAGTTTAGCTTCACAAATAATGTATGGAAAAGATGCACTGAGGACAAATAGTAAAAATCTTACCATCCTTCCTAAATAGATGTGACCGTAGTTCATGATGAACACTATTGGTTGCACATTTTCAGTACTAAGATTTCTAAGTCCAGGAAAAAATTTTGTCTTGACAGTATCAAGATCCTCAAGCCATGAAACATAATAACTTAGCTCCTCGCAGTTTAGTTCAGCCCCGGGACAGTAGTAGGTCCTGTCTACCAAGCACTGGACATGTTTGCTTGCACCGAAATAAGCTGACAATACAAATTAGTTGTCAACTATTTTTGAATAAACAATATCAAAGACATAAATATGGTTGAGAAACTTACATTTTGGTGTAACTGGAGGCGTCTGCACATCGACCCAGATGTCGGTATTACCTTCAATATCATCTTCCGGACGAATATCAAAGGTGATAACCATATCAGGCTGAAATGCATAAGTCTTGCATAGTGCTCGCCATGTTTTGCATCCAAAATAGGTGTAGTCGTCTGAATTGTATAATTTTGCGTGGAAAATATAACCATGCTCGGTCTTCAAATAAACTTTCTTTACCTCCATAGTATGACTGAAACCTATCTTATCCAATACAAAAACTCTTGCATGGCAGGGGATACGCTAGTAGAATAGTAAAAAAAATTAAGTTGAAGCAAATGAAGCATATGTCATGCTTAATTACGAAAAAAGACTTGTCGTTGTGACTTACTGTATCCACTTCGAAGTTCTCGTCCAGCTTGATGCTGAAGCGCCTATCATCATCTAGGAAGATTCCGTCGCATAGGCCGCGCTCGTCTTCGCAGTATTTGCAAATATCGAAATCCTTTTTGTCGTCGGACATTTCCTATGTTCATAGTTAAAACATTAATTGAAAATCGATAGAAGACAACTACTAGGATACTCAACACACAAATCCGGGGCACTCGATATTTCCTACATATTCTGGAAAAAGTCATGCCAAAATTCACGGAAAAATCCGGCATGACCTTTGCTAAAATAGGATATATCGAGCGCCTGAAATTTGCCAGAACGGAAATGAATCAACACTCCGGCAAAACATAGGCCACTCGGAGGTGTAACCTGCAAACATGACCGGCCACTTGGATATTGAGCAACACAAGATATACATTTCAAAATATCTTATAAGACTCAAATTAGCATGCATTCAATAAGCAAAAGTAAATCATCTCATGCATCCGTACATCGTCGAATATTATCACTAATACATCCGAATAGTGTCATACATATAACATCACTAGTACAACTAAAACCCTAGCACACGACGGGTATCGGCGCGGGCGGTGGACACCCACAGAGAAGGAACCATCACGGGATCATAGCTCCAGTGAGATCCCTGGAGAACCTGCCAGGTATTGGAGAACCTGTGCTCCAACGCAAACAAGTAGCGACGGACGTGCGCGTACTCCTCACTGACACGGTGACGCACCACCTCCGCGGAGTCCTCGAGCCTCTGGACCGTCACTGGCCCACGCGACCGCCACCAAAGAAGGTTCGGGTCAACGACAGGCTGGCTCCTCACCAACCTACACCCCCCGGTAGGTAGCGCCTCCCAGTACCACCCCGGCGGAGCCCAGTCCCGGACATGGCCCATCTGGTCAAGCAGGTGTCGTCCTCCGCCGACTCGACGACGAGGATGCGGGATAGGCATCGTCCACGTCGATGCGGGAAAATTGCTTTAACTTAAAAAATAGCAACAAGTTCTTACTAACTAGTTCTATCAATTCAACTAGTTCTTACTAAAAATAAACTTACTATAAATAAAAATATTCTAGTACCTAATTAGTACCTAGTTCTTACTAACTTATTAGTACCTAAGAACTACTGCCCTAATTATCATCTAATTTTATGAACCTATAGGGGGTGGAAAGTGGTAGCGGATATTCCAATTATCCAACTATAAGGTGAAATAAGTGGTCAAATTTTACTCGTTTTATGATTCATCTTAGAAATTTGATTCGTTTCCACCCTTACATGAACCCTAACTCATTTGAGCCGCATCCGCATCCGATTCATTTCCACCCTAACTAATTTGATGGAGGTAGAAACCATAGGCAGAGGTAGGGGAGAGGGAGGAGCAGGCATGCTCACCTCGGGTGCCTGCGACGAGGGAGGGGCAGGCGGCGTCGAGGTCGTGGTCGGGGCTCCGGGGCGGCGTTGAGGTCGGGGGGCGGGGGCGGCGTAGAGGGTGTGCGGAGAGCGTGCGGCGGCCGAGGGGCGACGGCGGCGGCAAGAGTGGAGTTGGATTTGGGGGATGAAGTGGCCGTGGGGAAGGACGAACCGCATGGTTAAGTCAGAAGTACCAGTAGCGCGTACCAGAAAGGGCGCTACTGCTACGTTAGCTACAGCGCGTTCTGGAATACGCACTGCTGGTACACCATTCTCTTTTTTCCCTTTTTCATTTAGTTTTCTTCACATTTTTTTCCTTTCACCTTATTCTATTTCTTTCATTTTCAATTACCTTTCTATTTGCTTTCCATTTAATTTTTTATCCTCTATCAGTAGCGAGTTTAGACTAAAACACGTTGCTACAAAGAAAGTAGCGGTAGCACGGTTTGTTATAGGTCGCTACTACTATGTGTAGCCTATCGGCTAAGCCGTGGGAATTTTAGTAGTAACCTTTTTGTAGGAAGACGCGCTACTGCTAGAACTTTATCTGCAGCGCGGTTTTCGCAGGCTCGCTACTGCTACTTAGCACCAGCGTGCTTTTTTGACCCACGCTACTGCTAAAGTTCTGTGTATAAGGTTTTCCCTAGTAGTGGCCTGCTGCATGCAGAGAAAATCATTATTACTTGAGATCGTGGGAGTTCGACGACTGACCTCCCCTTGGCTATAAATGCGAGAGCGGGCGGAGCCCCTTTCCCATATTCGTCTACTCACTTCTGGCTTCTCCCTCTTCTTGCTTCACCACCTCGCTAGAGCATATATGGCACCGACGAGGAGGTTCTCGACCACTGAGAAGGGAAAGGGCCCCAAAGGAGGGGCCAGACTCGCCCCCGCCCAAGAGGGGCCGTGGACGCCCTCGCAAGTATGTTGCGACACCGATAGCGGCTCCCCACGGCCGCCGGAAGTGTGTTCCTGAAACGCGGGTGGCAGTCGTTTGCCCGCACACGGGACCTGCGCAGGAGGTGCACCCTCCACTTCAGGTATGACGGTGTCGCGACCCTCTACGTGAGGATCTTCGGGGAGGACGGCCCGCGCATAGGGTGCTGCCCGAAGAGCGACAGCGACGACGATGGTGATGATGACGGCAGACGGAGGGGCGTCGTCGTCGCTAGTGATGACCTCGCCCTTAGCGATGGTCGTGCTGCCTCTAGCAGCGACAACTTCTCCTCCGCGGAAAGCTCCAGCGACGATGACTTCGATGAGCCGTCGTGTCGCCGAGCCCGGACCGGGAGGGGAGACGAGCTGCGTCGCCGCCATGCCCCGGTGAAGTAGGAGGAGGGCTCTGAGTGAGCCCGGGTGCTGCCGGAGCCGGACCTCAAGAGCTGTCGTCGATGTGCACCTGCTTTTGTTTTTTTCATTCCCTTTCTGCTGCAAAAAAGAAGAAGAAGTAGGAGGCCCTACCAGGGCGTGTAATGGACTATGGCGCTTGCGCCGTTATGTTATTATTTCCATGCTTCCTCCTGATACTCGTGTTGCCTTTGATTGTGGTTGGGATAACTTATCTTAGAGTTCCTATGATGAACTTCTGCGCTGCGGGAGCGTTCCTCGCCGAGGGGTGACCCAGTGGTCACCAAGCTTCAGGACGGGGGGGGGGGCTCGTAGCTGTAGAACTAGGAGGCCCCGAAGGCGCAGTGCCTGCGAGCTTGTTCGAGAGCATCACGCGAGGACAGTTACGCCATAGGGCCAGGGACTAAGGCTTAGGCGACGTGTGTTAGCGGGCAAGCCCGAAGCGCGCACACCTGCCCAGACCCCGCGCGCAGGACACACAAGGAGGACCGATGGGCAACCGCCACTCCTCATGAGGTAGAGCCTGAGAGAGTTGAACGAGGCAAGAAGAAAATTTCCAACCCTCAAAACGAGACGTTGAAACTCCAAATTCTATTCAAGAAGTCACAAATCAGATACAGAAAGCAAGCAAAAGAACAGCCGCGTCCGGCACCTATGCTAGTCTTCTCACCAGTGTGGAGCTAAGTGCTTCCACTAGGACGTGGGAGGGAGCACCCATGAGGCCCAAGGGCGACGACCAGGAGACTCCGGGGCGTGTACAACCCCAACTCATTATTATGTGAGAGTGTCATGAGCGGATGCCTTCATAGGCACGGAGCCTTCTTTACGGGTAGAACTTCCAGAGGTGCTAGATGTTCCAGGCATTGTGGATGAGGACCCTGTCCTACGTCTCCAGGCGCATGGCGCCAGGCCTTGGAGACACGGGCAATCCTGAACAGGCCCTCCAACATGGGGAGAGCTTGTGAAGCCCTTCCCTGGAGAGCACCTGCCTCAAGACGAGGTCACCCACCTCGAGGGTCCTGGAACGGATGTTGCGGCAGTGGTACCGCCACAGCGCCTGCTGGTACCTCGTAGCTAGGAGCGAGGGTTGGCGATGATGTTCCTCCCCCAACACGAGGTCCATCCTTCACGAGGCGTCCTGACGCGCCTCGTCGAATGCCAGGACCCACGGGGAGCGATGCCTGACCTCGTGAGGGATGACTCCCTCGGCTCTGTAGACGAGGAAGAACGGGGTCTCGCCTGTAGGCTTGGTCGCGGTGGTGCAGATGGACCACAACACAAACGGGAGCTCATCAAGCCAGCCCCTACTGCATGCCTCGAGCTTTTTCTTGAAGCTCCCTGCCTTGAGGCCCCTCAAGACCTCCGCATTGGCGCGCTCGGCCTGGCCATTGCTTAGCGGGTGCACCACCTAAGTGTAGCATATCTGCGTCCCAAGGTTAGCACAATATGTTTTAAAGAGGTTGCTCGTGAACTGGGAGCTGTTGTCGGTGATGATGCGGTTGAGCACCCCGAAGCGGCTTACGAGGCCCTTGATGAACTTGGCTGAAGAGCCGACCGGGAAGGCGCAAATAGCTTCCACCTCCGGCCACTTGGTGAACTTGTCGATTGTGATGTAGAGGTAGCAGTAGCCCTCGGGCGCTTGAGGAAATGGGCCCAAGATGTCCAACCCCCAGACCACAAATGGCTATGAGAGTGGGATGGTCTAGAAGCCCTAAGCGGGCTGGTGGATCTACTTAGCATGGAATTGATAGGCTTCACAAGATCTTACCAATTCAGCGGCTTTGTTAAGCGCAGTGGGCCAGTAGAACCCGTTGTGGAATGCGTTGCCCACGAGGGTGCGCGATGAGGAGTGATGCCCACAATCCCCATCATGAATGTCGGCCAGCAGTTCTCACCCCTGCTCCTTGGAGATGCACCGCAGGGAGATGTCGTTTGGGCGCCTCCGATAGAGCTCGCAGTCCTACATGCAGTATGCGGTGGCCTGGCGGGCCACACGCTGTGCATCCTCTTCCTTCTCCGGCAGGGTGCACTGAAGCAGGTGCGCCTTGAAATCCTCGGTCTAGCACCCCTCCTGAGGCTCATGCGCGAGGAGCAGACGGGCCCCTGAAGCCGGGCCATAGGCTGTAGCACCCACAGTGGGTGTCGCGGGCAGCTCTTCTCGAGGAAGCACTGGCTCGGGAACGGGGAGAGGGGGGGGCTGCCGATGGCCTAAAGAGCCATTCCTCGAAGACGCCAGGCTCCTAGGGGAGGCGCCGAGAGGCCCTCTTGGTGATGTCGTCCACCTCCTTGTTTGTGTCGCACTATACGTGATGCAGTTGCAAACCTAAGAATTGCTTCTCAATTTTGCGTACCTCCTCAAGGTATGCCTCCATGTGCTCGTCCTTAAGCGTGTACTCCTTGTTGGAGAAGTTGATGAGGAGTTGGGAGTCGGCCCTGATGGTGAGGCGCCTGACACCCAGGGCAACCGCGGCCTTGAGCCTGGTGATCAGGCCCTCGAATTCGGCGATATTGTCAAAGATCTTCTCACCTTGTTGGAAGCAGAGCTGCACAACATATCAGAGCTTGTCTTGGGTGGGCGAGATGAGCACGGCTCCAGCCCCCGTGCCCTGGCGCGCGAACGCGCCATCGAAGCACATGACCCAGCCATCAGGCGCTTCATCTCCTGGGGCAAGCACTACAAAAAAATAGACTTCATGATGATATATATTTGTCACAGTAGGTCACGTTTTCTGTCATGCCCATGACAATTTTATGACAGAATCAAGAGTCAAACCTGTGATGTCGTAGAAGTGTTCCATTGTCGGATTTCGGGTTCCGCAAACCCTTGAGAGGTTTGAACTCTAGGGTGCGTGCGGAGATCTCAACCTCCCCAGTCCGCCTGCTCGCTAATCTCATAGCCTAGCTAGTCAAACTCAAAGGAAAGGGGACACAGTAGTTTACCCAGGTTGGGGCCACCTTGCGGTGTAAAACCCTACTCCTGTTTTGTGGTGGATTTGTCTCGAGGGGATGAGGATGAACTACTATAGAGGAGAACAACATCAGGAGTGTGTTCTTGAGCTCAAGTGAGCTGGTGAGGGTGGAATAGATTCGGTTGATTTGATCCGTCGTCCCCCTTCCATGGTGGTGGCTAGGTCCTATTTATAGTGGCCTTGGTCCTCTTCCCAAATGAAGGCGGGAAGGGATCCCACAACGACCAAATTTGAAGGGAGACAACTAGTACATCTTATCCTGACGAAAGTGTTCTTCGCCTGCAAAAGCCTCTGGTTGTGACACCGTGGTGGGCTCGGTGATGACCTCTGTCCTGCCGTCCTGGCGGTCTTGTCTTGTTGCACGGGAATGGAAACCTTTGGCTGCTTCCTCGGGATTCCGCGCCTGCGCTTGCCTCCTTTGCACCAAAGAGGAAACTGGTACACTGCGCCCACTAGCACCCACCTAGCCCTGATCGTCATGGCTCAAGTCTCCCGAACCTCACAAGGTGAGTCTTTCATAGAAATCTCCACTCCTTGGGAGCCAGCCTGAGGAGGCTGCTCCCTAGGAGGTCTTGGTGTCGTCCGCCTCGCGAGGGTTTTGAGTTGTCGATGTCGAAGCTGGGCCATACCAGGCCGCCG
Organism: Triticum aestivum; assembly: GCF_018294505.1. Lineage (NCBI taxonomy): Eukaryota > Viridiplantae > Streptophyta > Magnoliopsida > Poales > Poaceae > Triticum > Triticum aestivum. The sequence goes on along the minus strand of NC_057797.1, from coordinate 668,333,447 downwards.
ATGGAGCCATGCAATGGGCCGTAAGTAGGCAAGTCTGGGTACCTCCGTTCCAAGAACACCGATAGTAGCCCCCGGGCCAAAGGCAAAGGGCAAGTGCGGAGTACCGCGGGCCCTAACTGTTGGGGGACGTAGTAATTTCAAAATTTTCCTACGCACACGCAAGATCATGGTGATGCATAGCAACGAGAGGGGAGAGTGTTGTCTACGTACCCTCGTAGACCGTAAGCGGAAGCGTTATATCAACGCATTTGATGTAGTCGTATGTCTTCACTATCCGACCGATCCAAGCACCGAAAGCACGGCACCTCCGAGTTCTGCACACGTACGGCTCGGTGACGTCCTCGCCTTCTCGATCCAGCAAGAGGGGCGAAGTAGTAGATGAGTTCCGGCAGCACAACGGCGTGGTGACGGTGTTGGTGAAGAACAATCTTTGTAGGGCTTCGCCTAAGCACTACGAAAACTATGACGGAGGATAAACTAGAGGAGACGGGGTTGCCGGCACACGGCTTGGTGTTTCTTCATCTGTCTTGGGTGCTAGCCCTACCCCTCTATTTATATGTTGAGCCTTGGGGTCGAAACTTGGAGTAAAAGCCTCCACAAAGTCGGTTTCACCCGAAAGGCAAGAGTCCTTCTCGGACTCCAGGGCCAGACGCCAGGGTTCCCGGCCTCTGGACCCAGACGCCAGGGACCCTGGCATCTGGCCCCTGGACTCCACAAAACTTCCTTTTGCGCTTTCCAAAAACCTCGTGGGCTTTCCCCTTTGGCCCAGATAAAGTGTTCTCGTGCCCAAACATTTCGGGAAACATCCGGAACCCCTTCTGATGGATTCCGGAACCTTTCCGGAGATCAAACACTATTATCCACATATTAATCTTTACTTCCGGACCATTCTGGAGTTCCTCGTCATATCCGTGATCTCATCCAAAACTACAAACAACATTCGGTCACCAACATACATAACTCATATTACTATATCGTCAATGAACGTTAAGCGTGCGGACCCTACGGGTTCGAGAACTATGTAGACATGACGGAGACACCTCTCTTGTCAATAACCAATAGCGGGACCTGGATGCCCATATTGGCTCCTACATATTCTACGAAGATCTTTATCGGTCAGACCGCATAACAACATACGTTGTTCCCTTTGTCATCGGTATGTTACTTGCCCGAGATTCGATCGTTGATATCTCAATACCTAGTTCAATCTCGTTACCGACAAGTCTCTTTACTTGTTCCGTAATACATCATCTCGCAACTTACTCATTAGTTGCAATGCTTGCAAGGCTTAAGTGATGTGCATTACCGAGAGGGCCCAGAGATACCTCTCCGACAATCGGAGTGACAAATCCTAATCGCGAAATACGCCAACCCAACATGTACCTTCGGAGACACCTGTAGAGCTCCTTTATAATCACCTAGTTATGTTGTGATGTTTGGTAGCACACAAAGTGTTCCTCCGGCAAACGAGAGTTGCATAATCTCATAGTCATAGGAACATGTATAAGTCATGAAGAAAGCTATAGCAAAATACTAAATGATCGTGTGCTAAGCTAACGGAATGGGTCAAGTCAATCACATCATTCTCCTAATGATGTGATCCCGTTAATCAAATGACAACTCATGTCAATGGCTAGGAAACATAACCATCTTTAATTAACGAGCTAGTCAAGTAGAGGCATACTAGTGACACTCTGTTTGTCTATGTATTCACACATGTATTATGTTTCCGGTTAATACAATTCTACCATGAATAATAAACATTTATCATGATATAAGGAAATAAATAATAACTATATTATTGCCTCTAGGGCATATTTCCTTCAGTCTCCCACTTGCACTAGAGTCAATAATCTAGTTCACATCGCCATGTGATTTAAGAGCAATAGTTCACATCACCATGTGATTAACACCCATAGTTCACATCGATATGTGATCAACACCCAAAGGGTTTACTAGAGTCAGTAATCTAGTTCACATCGCTATGTGATTAACACCCAAAGAGTACTAAGGTGTGATCATGTTTTGCTTGTGAGATAATTTTAGTCAACGGGTCTGTCACATTCAGATCCGTAAGTATTTTGCAAATTTCTATGTCAACAATACTCTGTACGGAGCTACTCTAGCTAATTGCTCCCACTTTCAATATGTATCCAGATTGAGACTTAGAGTCATCTGGATTAGGTGTCAAAATTTGCATCGACGTAACCCTTTACGACGAACCTTTTTGTCACCTCCATAATCGAGAAACATATCCTTATTCCACTAAGGATAATTTTGACCGCTGTCCAGTGATTTACTCCTAGATCACTACTGTACTCCCTTGCCAAAATCAGTGTAGGGTATACAATAGTTCTAGTACACAGCATGGCATACTTTATAGAACCTATGGCTGAGGCATAGGGAATGACTTTCATTCTCTTTCTATCTTCTGTCGTGGTCGGGCTTTGAGTCTTACTCAATTTTACACCTTGTAACACAGGCAAGAACTCTTTCTTTGACTGTTCCATTTTGAACTTCTTGAAAATATTTTCAAGGTATGTACTCCTTGAAAAAACTTATCAAACGTCTTGATCTATCTCTATAGATCTTGATGCTCAATATGTAAGCAGCTTCACCGAGGTCTTTCTTTAAAAAAAAACTCCTTTCAAATACTCCTTTATGCTTTCCAGAAAATTCTACATTATTTCCGATCAACAATATGTCATTCACATATACTTATCAGAAATTTTGTAGTGCTCCCAATCACTTTCTTGTAAATACAGGCTTCACTGCAAGTCTGTATAAAACTTATATGCTTTTATCAACTCATCAAAGCATATATTCCAACTCCGAGATGCTTGCACCCGTCCATACATGGATCGTTGGAGCTTGCACACTTTGTTAGCATCCTCTGGATCGATAAAACCTTCAGGTCGCATCATATACAACTCTTCTTCCAGAAATCCATCCAGGAATGCAGTCTTTACATCCATTTGCCAAATTTCACAAAATGTGGCAATTTGCTAACATGATTCGGACAGACTTAAGCATCGCTACGAGTGGGAAAATCTCATCGTAGTCAACACCATGAACTTTGTCAAAACCTTTTTTCGACAAGTCTAGCTTTGTAGATAGTAACACTACTATCCGCGTCCGTCTTCCTCTTGAAGATCCATTTATTTTATATGTCTTGCCGATCATCGGGCAAGTCAACCAAAGTTCACACTTTATTCTCATACATGGATCTCATCTCAGATTTCATGGCCTCAAGCCATTTTGCGGAATCTGGGCTCATCATCGCTTCCTCATAGTTCGTAGGTTCGTCATGGTCAAGTAACATGACCTCCAAAACATGATTACCGTACCACTCTGGTGCGGATCTCACTCTGATTTACCTACGAGATTTGGTAGTAACTTGATCTGAAGTTACATGGTCATCATCATTAGCTTCCTCACTAATTGGTGTAGTAGTCACAGGAACAGATTTCTGTGATGAACTACTTTCCAATAAGGGAGAAGGTACAATTACTTTATCAAGTTCTACTTTCCTCCCACTCACTTCTTTTGAGAGAAACTCCTTCTCTAGAAATGATCCATTCTTAGCAACGAATATCTTGCCTTTCGATCTGTGATAGAAGGTGTACCCAATTGTCTCCTTTGGGTATCCTATGAGGACGCACTTCTCCGACTTGGGTTTGAGCTTATCAAGATGAAACTTTTTCACATAAGCATCGCAACTCCAAACTTTAAGAAACGACAGCTTAGGTTTCTTGCTAAACCACAGTTCATACGGTGTCGTCTCAACGGATTTAGATGGTGCCCTTTTTAATGTGAATGCAGTTGTCTCTAATGCATAACCCCAAAACGATAGTGGTAGATTGGTAAGAAACATCATAGATCGTACCATATCTAATAAAGTACGGTTACGACGTTCGGACACACCATTATGTTGTGGTGTTCCAAGTGGCACGAATTTGCGAAACTATTCCACATTGTTTTAATTGAAGACCAAACTCGTAACTCAAATATTCGTCTCCGCGATCAGATCATAGAAACCTTATTTTCTTATCACGATGATTTTCCACTTCACTCTGAAATTCTTTGAACTATTCAAATGTTTCAGACTTATGTTTCATCAAGTAGATATACCCATATCTGCTCAAATCATTTGTGAAGGTCAGAAAATAATGATACCCGCTGCAAGCTTAATATTCATCGGACCACATACATCAGTATGTATGATTTCCAACAAATCTGTTGCTTGCTTCATTGTTCCAGAGAACGACGTTTTAGTCTTCTTGCCCAAGAGGCATGGTTCGCAAGCATCAAGTGATTCATAATCAAGTGATTCCAAAATCCCATCAGCATGGAGTTTCTTCATGCGCTTTACACCAATATGACTTAAACGGTAGTGCCACAAATAAGTTGCACTATCATTATTAAGTTTGCATCTTTTGGCTTCAATATTATGAATATGTGTATCACTACGATCGAGATCCAACAAACCATTTTCGTTGGTATGTATGACCATAGAAGGTTTCATTCATGTAAACAGAACAACAATTGTTCTCTAATTTAAATGAATAACCATATTGCAATAAACATGATCAAATCATATTCATGCTCAACGCAAACACCAAATAACACTTATTTAGTTTCAACACTAATCCCGAAAGTATAGGGATAGTGTGATGATGATCATATCAATCTTGGAACTACTTCCAACACACATCATCACCTCGACTTTTACTAGTTTCTGTTTATTCTGCAACTCCCGTTTCGAGTTACTACTCTTAGCAATTGAACCAGTATCAAATACCGAGGGGTTTCTATAAACACTAGTAAAGTACACATCAATAACATGTATATCCAATATACCTTTGTTCACTTTGCCATCCTTTTTATCCACCAATTACCTGGGGTAGTTCTGCTTCTAGTGACCAGTCCCTTTGCAGTAGAAGCACTCAGTCTCAGGATTAGGTCCAGACTTGGGCTTCTTCACTTGAGCAGCAACTTGCTTGCCGTTCTTCTTGAAGTTCCCCTTCTTCCCTTTTCCCTTTTCTTGAAACTAGTGGTCTTGTCTACCATCAACACTTCATTTTTTCTTGATTTCTACCTTCGTCGATTTTAGCATCACGAAGAGCTTGGGAATTGTTTCCGTTATCCCTTGCATATTATAGTTCATCACGAAGTTCTACTAACTTGGTGATGGTGACTAGAGAATTCTGTCAATCACTATTTTATCTGGAAGATTAACTCCCACTTGATTCAAGCGATTGTAGTACCCAGACAATTTGAGCACATGCTCACTGCTTGAGCTATTCTCCTCCATCTTTTACCTTGTTGGAGACTTTATATCTCTCAACTCGGGTATTTGCTTGAAATATTAACTTCAACTCCTGGAACATCTCATATGGTCCATGACGTTCAAAACGTCTTTGAAGTCCCGATTCTAAGCTGTTAAGTATGGTGCACTTAACTATCAAGTAGTCATCATATGTAGCTAGCCAAACGTTCATAACGTCTGCATCTGCTCCTGCAATAGGTCTGTCACCTAGCGGTGCATCAAGGACATAATTCTTCTGTGCAGCAATGAGGATAAACCTCAGATCATGGATCCAATCCGCATCATTGCTACTAACATCTTTCAACTTAGTTTTCTCTAGGAACATATCAAAAATAAAATAGGGGAGCTAAACGCGAGCTATTGATCTAAAAGATTATTTGCAAAATACTACTAGGACTAAGTTCATGATAAATTTAAGTTCACTTAATCATATTACTTAAGAACTCCCACTTAGATAGACATCCCTCTAATCCTCTAAGTGATCACGTGATCCATATCAACTAAACCATGTCCGATCATCACGTTAGATGGAGTAGTTTCAATAGTGAACATCACTATGTTGATCATATCTACTATATGATTCACGCTCGACCTTTCTTTCTCAGTGTTCCGAGGCCATATCTGTTATATGCTAGGCTCGTCAAGTTTAACCTGAGTATTCTGTGTGTGCAACTGTTTTGCACCCGTTGTATTTGAACGTAGAGCCTATCACACCCGATCATCACGTGGTGTCTCAGCATGAAGAACTTTTGCAATGGTGCATACTCAGGGAGAACACTTATACTATGATAATTTAGTGAGGGATCATCTTATAATGCTACCGTCAATCAAAGCAAGATAAGATGCATAAAAGATAAACATCACATGCAATCAAAATATGTGGCATGATATGGCCATCATCATCTTGTGCCTTTGATCTCTATCTCCAAAGCGTCGTCATGATCTCCATCGTCACCGGCATGACACCATGATCTCCATCATCTTGATCTATATCGATGTCTCGTCACATGGTCGTCTTGCCAACAATTGCTCTTGCAACTATTGCTATCGCATAGCGATAAAGTAATGCAATTATTTGGCGCTTGCATCTTATGCAATAGAGAGACAACCATAAGGGTTTTGCCAGTTGCCGATAACTTCAACGAAACATGATTATCTCATACAACAACTTATATCTCATCACGTCTTGACCATATCACATCACAACATGCCCTGCAAAAACAAGTTAGACGCCCTCTACTTTGTTGTTGCAAGTTTTACGCAGCTGCTACGGGCTAAGCAAGAACCGTTCTTATCTACGCATCAAAACCACAATGATAGTTTGTCAGGGACCGGGCGTAGCCACACTCGGTTCAACTAAAGTTGGAGAAACTGACACCTGCTAGTCACCTGTGTGCGTAGCACGGCAGTAAAACCAGTCTCGCGTAAGCATACGCGTAATGTCGGTCCGGGCCGCTTCATCCAACAATACCGCCGAACCAAAGTATGACATGCTGGTAAGCAGTATGACTTATATCGCCCACAACTCACTTGTTTTCTACTCGTGCATATGACATCTATGCATAGAACCTGGCTCGGATGCAACTGTTGGGGTACGTAGTAATTTCAAAATTATCCTACACACACACAAGATCATGGTGATGCATAGCAACGAGAGGGAAGAGTGTTATCTATGTAACCTCGTAGACTGTAAGCGGAAGCGTTATATCAACGCGGTTGATGTAGTCGTACGTCTTCACGATCCGACCGATCCAAGCACCGAAAGCACGGCACCTCTGAGTTCTGCACATGTATGGCTCATTGACGTCCTCGCCTTCTCGATCCAGCAAGAGGGGCAAAGTAGTAGATGAGTTCCGGCATCACAACGGCGTGGTGCCGGTGTTGGTGAAGAACAATCTTCGTAGGGCTTCGCCTAAGCACTACAAAAACTATGACGGAGGATAAACTAGAGGAGACGGGGTTGCCGACACACGGCTTGGTGTGTCTTCATCTGTCTTGGGTGCTAGCCCTACCCCTCTATTTATATGTTGAGCCTTGGGGTCGAAAAATGGAGTAAAAGCCTCCATAAAGTCGGTTTCACCCGAAAGGCAAGAGTCCTTCTTGGACTCCAGGGCCAGACGCCATGGTTCCCGGCGTCTGGACCCAGACATCAGGGACCCTGGCGTTTGGCCCCTGGACTCCACAAAACTTCCTTTTGCGCTTTCCAAATACCTCGTGGGCTTTCCCCTTTGGCCCAGATAAAGTGTTCTCGTGCCCAAACATTTCGGGAAACATCCGGAACCACTTCCGATGGATTCCGGAACCTTTCTGGAGATCAAACACTATTATCCACATATTAATCTTTACTTCCGGACCATTCCGGAGTTCCTCGTCATATCCGTGATCTCATCCAAAACTCCGAACAACATTCGGTCACCAACATACATAACTCATAGTACTATATCGTCAACGAACGTTAAGCGTGCGGACCCTACGGGTTCGAGAACTATGTAGACATGACCGAGACACCTCTCTTGTCAATAACCAATAGCGGGACCTGGATGCCCATATTGGCTCCTACATATTCTATGAAGATCTTTATCGGTCAGACCGCATAACAACATATGCTGTTCCCTTTGTCATTGGTATGTTTCTTGCCCGAGACTCGATCGTCGGTATCTCTATACCTAGTTCAATCTTGTTACCGGCAAGTCTCTTTACTCGTTCCGTAATACATCATCTCGCAACTAACTCATTGGTTGCAATGCGTGCGAGGCTTAAGTGATGTGCATTACCGAGAGGGCCCAGAGATACCTCTCCGACAATCGGAGTGACAAATCCTAATCTCGAAATACGCCAACCCAACTTGTACCTTCGGAGACACCTGTAGAGCTCCTTTATAATCATCTAGTTATGTTGTGACGTTTGGTAGCACACAAAGTGTTCCTCCAGCAAACGGGAGTTGCATAATCTCATAGTCATAGGAACATGTATAAGTCATGAAGAAAGCAATAGCAGAATACTAAACGATCATGTGCTAAGCTAACAGAATGGGTCAAGTCAATCACATCATTCTCCTAATGATGTGATCCCGTTAATCAAATGACAACTCATGTCAATGGCTAGGAAACATAACCATCTTTAATTAACGAGCTAGTCAAGTAGAGGCATACTAGTGACACTCTGTTTGTCTATGTATTCACACATGTATTATGTTTCCGATTAATACAATTCTAGCATGAATAATAAACATTTATCATGATATAAGGAAATAAATAATAACTATATAATTGCCTCTAGGGCATATTTCCTTCACTAACCGCCTGCAGCCTTGGGCGAGGCGTGGTGTTTGATGGGACATGAGCATCTCCGTATCCCCACGCCGCCTTGAAATCCTCCAGGCCTAGCGGCCGCCCGTTGCCAGTGACGTCCTACCTCCATTCCTCGTTGTGTGTGGCACCCCAGCCCAGTGAAACAGGAACGCCCCCTATTCCAGCCCAGGGATCGAGGAGATGTCTTATGGAATACAACATTGCTTAGCATAGAACAAATCAGCTCTTTATTACAATCTATATAGGGTACAAGGGGATTCCGATAACAGGGAATTACATCGGCTAGGGGACACTATGCCTGCCACGGTTTCTCTATGAAAGCAGCAGAACAACACGCAGCAGCAGAATAGCTTCTAGTAGCAGAACAACGACAATAGTGGTGAACTCTACTCCACAGGGACTCTGGCTGGAACGCTTATCCTAGCTCGCAAACAAGGATTTCACGAAAAACAAGCAATCAAATACGTCTTGACCTGCAAACTGGCATGACACGCCAGGTCAGTACATTGAATGTACTTGCAAGCTCACAGCAACCAGAAGCAATCAAGACAAATAACAACATGGCAATTACAGGTTAATAAGAATTAAGATGATATTATCAGAACAACATGGCATGAACAACATGATACCGCCAACACAATATGAGCATGGTAATGAACATATAATCATGATGATACAGACATGCAACATGACGACACTATCATGCACCAACTTACTCTGCTCGGGGTTACCCCGTAACCAGCACAGGCATAACTTACCAACATCGGACATCACACGATTATCTTAGGATCCAATCAAGCTTGGTATAAACAATACCTTAGTAATCAGTCATGACCACAAGGAGCTTGATCTTTACCCAGGATTCTCGCACAACCTCATAAGTACTCACAAACTCGGTTTCCTCGATACCACGATGATCCTCTCATGATCACATAAAGATCAACCAACTTCTTTCATCATCGAACAGGGGTTGTTATTAAGCACATCATTATTATTATTACTGTTGACCCATAGTGTGACCAACTATGAACTGGGCCCTTATCCACGGGCGCGGCTATCGATAGATTTAACACACACTCTGCAGAGGTTAGCACACCGTACCCATACCACGGAACCCATGACCTCTCGCTCCCATTCGGGTGGACCAAGGGAGTTCCGACAAAAGCAATCTACTGCCCTGACACTCTCCCGGCCACTCTGACCAACTCCCCTCTGGGATAAGTCATGGGTGGCCCCATGCCGACCAAAGGCATCAAGGGCCACCGTCGTGGCAAAACAAAAACAGTCCCAAATGGGGACAACCGGGGTACAGAACAACGGGCACACAAGGCTTATGCCGTCCTACCCGGCCAAGGTAGCGCCCGTGCATAGCCTTCCCTCATTGGAGGCACCGTCAAGAGGCATGACAATAAACCGCATTAGGGCCTCCCCATAAAGGCAAATGTGGTTGCACTGGTCAGCTTGATATGGTGGCACCATGACTCAGCCCATAGTTGTTCAAGTTCAATTAAGTCCGGTTAAACTTGAATGCAATAAGCTGTCATATGAAAATAACATGATGCAACTATAGTGCATGAGCATGACATTAACATAAACATGGATGCAGCATAAACCTTAAGCATAAAAACAGTGAATCATTTATCTAGATGAGCATGGCATACTAACGAGCATGAAGATCACAAGCATAACACTACTTATAGTATAACCACTAGCATCAACAATAAATACCATGCGAGAACATAACTGCAATACTATCAGGTAAGCATAAACCAGCTAGCTGCAAAGAAACGTGCATGCCGACGGTACTCGGTAACATACTATAGTCGTGCACTGAAGAACTACTACCAACCATGACATACGACAGTAATACTAGCATGATAATCAGATGCATCGAAACATAGCATGAAGGTGAGCATGAAACCATAAGTAGTACCGAAACAACGATAACGGTTGCAGTTAAACAAACATGCAGTTATTAAATGTTCAAGTTTAAAACCATGGCTACTACATGGCCATCATGCAAGTGGGTGTTGTGGCTTCCCTGTGGGTGAAGAATACTCCGGGGAGATGTGCGGTGAAGCCAGAAAGAATCACCGGAAAGGGTTCCCTCTCGGAGGGGGCTGATTAGGGCCAAGGAAAAATGGTCATTTACAGTATGTCAAACCATATTGAAAATTATGGGAACAGAACGAGCTCGACGAGATGAAGACGTGGGCGTTGGATTCACCTCATTCGGAGTCTCGAGCAAAAAGTTATAGCCATGTGAAGTTTAGGGGACCAATCTGTAAAAATAATCTCTACAAACAGGCCCCTGGTGGCTAGACATAAAGCGTACTAAGAAGAAATACACCTTCGCTTCGGGGAAACACATTCTTGGCTGAAACAGAGGCAAAATACGCTTTCAATCAACGAAAACATACTTTCGGTTGAAGAATAAGAGAAATACGCTTACTGCACGTGAAAACGTACTTTCAGAAGTACACTTCCACTTATCCATGTGGGTAGTGGCGGGGCCGGGGCTCCTATCTCGCTGACGGGTTGGACCCGTGGCTGACATCTCTCTCTCCCGTTCCTCCTCTTCTTCCCCCGACGCGGTACAAAGGAGAGACAGGGCCGCGTGGAGCGGACGAGCGCCCGGCCGTTTCCGGGCACCTCCGCTGGAGCTCGGACCATCGGCGTGCTCAGGAGGATACCGCGCTGCTACCTGGATCGATTGGGGACTCAGAGGAGTTCAGGAACAGGCAGGCCTTAGGCCGCAGCGACCGGTGGTTGCGGGAGGGGAGGGACACGGCGCTTCGGCAGCGGTGAGGCGAAGTTCAAGGGCTTGGGAGGCTCGGTGGGATCTGGATGATCTACTGGAGGTGGACGGAGAGGAGGAGGGGCGCTATCATGCTGGAATTTGAGCCGATGAGGGCATCGGCCATGGCGGATGGAGGAGGTCAGAGAGGGGCTCTGGTGCTCGAGGAAGAAGTGGGGTGGGGTCCTGGGAGTGAGGGAAGGGCGATGGAGAGCTCGGGGGGGTCTCGGGGCCGCTTAAATACGTGTCGCCGGCGCTCTGGCACGGACAGGGTCACGGGAGGGCACGGGAAGGTGACGAGTGAGGACGCAGACGAGGGGCAAAGGTTACGGAGACGAGGCAGAGCTTGGGGACAAGAGGAGGAAGAAGACACGGGGAGGAAGACGACGTGGTCATGGGCAGGAACTGTACAGCGATAGTGACGGCTCACCGGAGAAGCAAACGGAGGGGGAAAGAGCTCCAGAGGGACATCGACTACTCGGGGAAGGCTCTGGACATGGCTAGGAGACGAGGGGACAAGCGCACTAAGAGGAAGAAGAAGACAGAGGCGCTAAAGTGCGCGGATGACATGCCAGGACGGTGGTCACCACTGTGACCGACAAGGAGGGGACACAAGAGGCTATCGTGAGTTGTCTAGTGATGAGTCCCTGCATCATATAAGCTGAGGGAGGTGATTGATCTACAGAAGAAGCTGTGAAGCTGAGTTAGTCTTCGATTAAAGTTTGCTGCATCAAACTTTATCAATCCAATGTGCTCAACAGAGAACTGATTGGGTTAAATGGTGTTTTGTGGGATGATTGACTACAGAAAGACAAGAATCCTGGGGGTTTTGGAGGCAAATAGATTAAAGCTTAATATAGTTGCTTTGCAACTGACCGAAAGGGTCTATAATCAAGATCATAATGATGCTCTCACATGGGGTATTAGCTTAAGCTCAAATTGGGCAAGGCAGAGTTATTTGATCATATGAAGATGCTGAAAAAGGTTTCATACCATTTGGATAAACCAAAATGGTACTTCCTTCACAAACATCCCCACTGACCAGAAACTTGCAAAAATTCTAGAGGAATAGAGGCTAGATGAAATGTGCCCAATTTTGGTGGAGTTAGGTTATATGGATAAGAGAAGGCCTAGAAAAATGTTCAGCCATAATGGAGCAAGATAAATTATACTTTCTTCACAAACTGAAAATTTGGGCAGAATCAAAGAATTGAAGATGGTCACACATGGAGGCATGACATGAGCTCCCATTTGCTGAAGGCCTATGATTTGATGATACGAAGGGCCATGCAAAATTGCAACTCATTTGGATATGCCTAGCTTGTACCTCCTTCACAAAGTTTCTTTCTGGACAAAAAATTTGGAAAATCATAATTCTATACCTACTAAAAAAGCAAGGTGTGTTTCTCCAATTTTTTCATCCGTTCACCACTGAAAACATTTTTACTCTATCCGAGGTGGTACTAAATTTTTATGGCCCATCTGCTAGAAAAGAAAAAAAAAGAGTTTTATCTAGAATTTCGTACGCGGCCCGCACGCACTAAGGCCCAGAAAGCCAACCCATTTATATCATGTGCATATAGCTGGGAAAACTTATTTCTCGCAAAGAGCGGCATATAGTTCGAGCTTCCCATCGGTCGCCCTATGTTGGGCCAGCCCATTTTTATTTTTTCTGCATTTCTTTTTTATTTTTATTTTTTAATTCCAAGTTATTTTTTCCTTTTCCCATAAATTTAATTTTTTTAAAATTTCAATTTTTTGTTTTTTTTTACTAATTTTGGTTAAATCTTAGAAATTAAAATTTTGCACACATTTTCAAAAATATTTGGAACATTAAATTTTTATTATCATACAAAATTTGTTTGAAATTCAAAAAATGTATGCATTTTTCAAAAAGAGCTCCAAAATTGTTCAGGATTTAAAAATATTTTCATTTTAAAAATGATAGAAATTCGAAAAATAATTTTTGTGGTCCATCTGCTAGAAAAGAAAAAAAAGTTTTGTCCACAATTTCAAAAGTGAGCCACATGTGGAAAGGCCTGAAAAAGCCACCCATTTATATCCTGCGTGTGCAGCTGGGAAACCTTATTTATCTCATGGGGAGGCATAAAGTTGGAGCTTCCCGTCGGTCTCCCAACATTGGGCCGGCCCATTTCTATTCTCTCTATATTTCTTTTCTATTTTTCTTTTTATCCTTCAAAGTTACTTTTTCCTTTTTCCATAAATTTCGTTTCTTCTACTAATTTTTGTTAAATCTTAGAATTTACAATTTTGTTTTGATTCCCAAAAATATTGGGAACTTAATTTTTTTATGTTCGTGCAAATTTTTTTGAAATTAAAAAAATAGTCACATTTTCTGAAAAAGAATTCCAAAATTGTTTGAGATTTGTAAAATAAGTTTCACTTTAAAAATAATAGAAATTCTAAAAATGCTCTTTTTATTGAAATGTTTAGAAATTCAAAATAATGTTCGTGATTAAAAAGGCATTCTTAAAAATTGTTTTCAATGTTCAAAACAAGTTTCCATTTTCAAAAATTGTTCGCAAATTCGAAAAATGTTCGTTTCTCCCGCCTTAGAATCGTACTGTTTTCAAAAAAATGTTTGTGAATTTATTTATTTTTCCTATTTCATGTTTTGTCTGCCTTTTTCCAGAAATTAAATTTTTTTTCAAAATAAGTGATCCCATGTTTTTAAAAAAAATCAGGATGTCACCACAACCTTAACAAGAAGGCGGACCTCAAGGAAAAAAAGCCATGAGTTGGGTAGTGGCCGCCACTCCGACCAACCCAACTACTACAAAGATCTCGCGAGACAAACATGACCCATGAGAACACCACAGCTCTCCGCTCTATCGCTCCACTGTTGTGGAGACCGTTTTGATGGACACATCCATTATCTCTCCCGATGCTTCTCGCAAAAAAAAACTCTCCCATTGCAACGCACGGGCATTTGTGCTATAAATAACTACTAGAAAAATGAGGTTGCATTTTGGCATGTGGCAAAGATATGGACAGGAAAAGTTGTGCAAGGAGTTTGAGGTCAATTGGGCAAAAGAAAATATCACTTGCTTCACAATGTCCTATTTAGGGTAGAATAGGAAATGAATTATTTGAGGATTATTTTTGAACATGGCAATGAAAAGTTTTGCCAATTTGATGAAGATATGACCCAAAAGATTTATGAGAATTATTTGGGAATTTTAGGAGTGATGGAAATATAGGTTGCTTCACAACCTAGGGCAAAAAGATAATTCCTTTAACAAAAACAGGAATATTCCCAATAAAAAGAATATTGGGGTTTCAGCTAGGATGAAAATAACAGGGTCTTGGGAAGGATTTGGGGGATGACAAGCCACTCTGGAAAGAAAGAAGAGGTCATCTTCTTCGGTTCCAGGCCACAAAGCCACAGAAAAAAGAAAACTCAAGCAAAAACCTCAGAAAATCAAAAGAAAAAGAAAGGGCCAAAATCGGGCTGTCACATACCTTCCCCCCTTAAAGAAATCTCATCCTCGAGATTTGGTTGCTCAGGGAACAAGTATGAATATATCTGACCTTAAGGATACCGTTCCCATCTCGGGTATCCTTTTTCCCTTATTGTTGTTCCCACCAAATTTTATTTGACTGGCTGACTGTCCCTGGGGTGGTTTGCTTTATTGTATCCACATTCTGACAGATCTTACCTGGCTTGTTCATACTTATACAGTCTCCAATTCTTTTCATATCTGCTGACTTAGCTGAGTGTGATTTGTTATCCTGACTGAAAAAATAGGTCTGTCTCACAAGTCCAAGCATTATTTCCTATTGCTGTGTCTGTACTGACAATCTTCCATGAAGTGGTGATCAGATTTTTCTGATGAACACCCAAGCTCCTACTCCTTGCATTGGGCTTCTCCACTGAATACAGGTCCTTCGAGTTCCAAACTATGAGTTGAGGCAAAATCGTTGCCTGACAGATCCTGACTCATCGCGGAAGTTTCTGAATCATCGTAATTGGCTCCACTGTCTTGAGTATCAGATCCGTTCCAAACATTTAGCCGTCGCTTGTCATGGCCAGCATGAAGTGGTATGACCTTATATGATAGTATCCTCAGACTTGACTGACGGTGGTTTTGACAAAAGAATTTTGCTCATGACTGGCTATCCTTGATGATTCACATAAGTGAGGGCTCATGCTTCGAGACTATTACTCAACATACTGATCATTCATTCTGTTGGCATATCCATGGGTATAATGGGCTGTGTGATGCTTTTCCATAGTTGCTGGAGTCAAACTATTAAATTGACCTTGGGTTGGACTTCACAAACTCAGATTTTCGATACTGAGAAAGCTGAGCACATGTTGTTGACTGAGCGGGTTGCCTTGATAGGGGTCCTTACCAAAAATTGAGTAGACCCCCCTTAGGTTAATATCCATGGTGATCAATACTCACTCAGACTATCTGGGTATCTGCACCATGTGAGTCTTGCAACAATTTTCATACCTACATCACCGGTCTTTCTCCTTCATTACTGTTTTTCTTCTCTAGATCCTTGGCTAAAGGAGCTGGGTCATATTGTTTCTCCGTGTGACCATAGGTTCTATCGGGTGCAATATTCTGATAGGAGTACTCATATCCTCATCTTCTGACATGGTTATTGATAATCCCAAGTGCAAGGAATCATCATAGAACTTTCCAAAGATGGAAGTGATAAGTATAGAGTGTCGAACCCACAAGGAGCTAAAGGTAAGATCAATATTCTCTCAATCCCTATCTACCACTGATACCACTCTACGTACACCGAACGTTTGCTTCCAACTAGCAACGAGAAATAAAACTATGTTGTGGGTATGAAGAGGATAACTTTGCATGGTAACGGAGAGCTAAAACATAAAAGTAAGTGCTGTTATCATAATGTTAGAATATATTACTTAGTATTATAAATAGCAAGTGTGGAATAATGGTGGAACGGTGTGAGAAATTGTCCTAGGCAATTGTTAATAAGACCGGTAATCACTATTGCAGTTTCATATGAGGGAGAGGCATAAGCTAACATACTTTCTCTACTTCGATCATATGCACTTATGATTGGAAGTCTAGCAAGCATCCGCAACTACTAAAGATCATTACGGTAAAACCCAACCATAGCATTAAAGCATCAAGTCCTCTCTATTCCCATACGCAACAATCCCTCTTACTCGGGTTTGTGTTTCAGTCACTCACCAACCCACTATAAGCGAATCATGAACGTATTGCAACACCCTATAGCGGGAATCCCTCACGCTTGCGCGACACGGAGGGCACCATAGGACAGCACCAAAGTAAAACATACAACTCATACCAATCTAGATCATCAATCAACCCAAAGACAAAAGATATCTACTCAAAACATCATAGGATGGCAACACATCATTGAATCATAATATGTGGCATAAAGCACCATGTTCAAGTAGGGATTACAGCGGGGTGTGGGAGAGTGGACCGCGTAAAAGAGATGAGGATGGTGATGATGATGGTGATGTTGATGAAGACGATCACTGTGGCAATGATTCCCCTCCCGATGGCACTCCGGCGCCACCGAAAGAGAGGAGGAGAGATTAAACCCCTTGTGCTTCCTCGTCCATGGCCTCCACCTTCTGGTCCTTGGCCTTCATGGTGATGAAGACCCCTCCGGGATACTCCTCCATGGCCATCGGTGATGATGGCCCCCTCCGGCAGGGTGCCGGAGAGGGCCTAGATTGATTTCTCGTGGCTACAGAGGCTTGTGGCAGTGGAACTTCTGATCCAATCTCCGTTTTGGAAGTTTTAGGGTATGAGAGTATATATGGGTGCAGGGAGGATGTCGGTGGACTTCCGGGCTGGCCACGAAGTAGGGGGGCGCGCCCTAGGGGGGTGGGTGCGCCCCCACCCTCATGGGCAGCCCGGGACTCCCCTTGCATAGGGCTCAATTCCATCTCGTAGTTTTCCTTCCAAAAATAATTTCTCCAGTTGATTTCGTTCTGTTTTGACTCCGTTTGATATTCCTTTTCTTCGAAACACTGAAATAGGCAAAACACAGCAAATCTGGGCTGGGCCTCCGGTTAATAGGTTAGTCCCAAAAGTAATATAAAAGTGGAAAATAAAGCCCAATATTGCCCGATACAGTAGATAATATAGCATGGAGCAATCAAAAATTATAGATACGTTGGAGACGTATCAATTACCCTTTAAATGGCATGTTCGACACCTCTCAATTTCTGATCATAGGAAAATGATCATCCAAACCCTGAAAGAAATCAGCAAATAAATCAGTAGCCACTAGAACGGTCTTTACAACTCAGATCTGGGATATTACTGAAATAACTCAACCACGGCTCAGGACGGCTGAAAAGAAGCTCAGAGCATGAGACCGGGTTGATAAGAAGAAAGTGACAGCTCCCTAAAATAGCTGAAAAGTAGCTATAGGGCTACTGTCACAAAAAGAAACTCAACAGCTGTACGAGATGGCCGAAAAGCAGCTCAGAACTCATGGCCTTTGTTGAATAGAGAAATAAAAATTGGCATCCACCCCAGATAGCTAAAAACTGCTCAGATCATAGGCGTGGTGCCTTCACTAGAGAAAAGGAGACAAGGGCTCATCAGGATCATCTTCCAGGTTCATAGGTACTTGTACTGAGCTCATTGTTGTCGTTAATCTTCATAATCCTTTGTCATACTGCGGTGTATAGCTGGCTTCCTTCTTTTAACAATCCTCATGTGCCTGTCAAATATGTGTTCGAGTGACTTGCAAGACCTTGGGGGTATGCTTACCACATATATATGAGAATCTGTTTCCCAAGGCAGACGTGTGTTCTGACTGATTCTTACTTCTGGCCAAACTGTTGTGGATCTGATTCTTGGGATGCACTGCAATAAACTGTCAATTCATAGCTTGTACTGATGCCGTACTGAGGAATATTGGATGACTTATGCTAGAATCCATCAGACTATCTTGCTGAGGAAGACTGGGCATCGTGCTTCAGAAGCTTCCCCCCTTAAAGACTTGTTGGGGAGGAACTCAGTACCTTATGCTGGAAGCTTTGGCGGTTACATACTGAATAAGACAGGGTACCTTGCACGGGAAGTCATCCATATAGCGCACTGAGGAATCTTGCCTTGGAAGCTTCTCTGGTAGCTTGTGAGGGAAGACTGGTTACTTACACCAGAAGCTTCTCATTGTGATTACCACATACATATCATCTTAATATTTCTGTTGTTGATTTCTTCTATGAACGAAGTTTTGCTGGACTATCCTCCTTTCTGAGTATATGGCACATCCTTGCGTTCTTCCAGGCATATCATGTTTCAGAATCATCCTCAACAAAGAATCAAACCTTGTATCAGAACCATACCTTTCACTAATAATATACTGTTGGTCTTGTACCCAATTTATCTTCTTGCCGATTTGATCATTTTTGCTGAGGCAAACTTGATTATCCATATCATGATCAGATATCCGTAAATCTCAATGCAGTCGGCTGAGAATTTCATGATGTTGTGAGGAGGGCACGCTACTGCAAACTTGATACTGATAGTCCATCCATGATTTCTTTTGCATTCAGACAAGATATTCCAAACTTCACTGCAGTCTGCTGATAATTCCATTCTGTTTAGCTGAGTTTCCAAATATATGCATTCCTTGCTGACTCTTCGGTCCGGTGTCGGTTGACGAGAAACTTTAATAAGGGGAAAATTTGTAACACTGAAGGCCCAAAGAAAGAAACAAAAGAAACAACAAAAACAAAAGCACACAAGCATACTAATAATTTAAACAATCACATATTACTGCTACTCACACAATAATATGCATGCACACCTAAGCACACAAATCTCGCGGAAACTCCGGTATGGCGGTCTAATATGCTGTGGCGGTGTGCACGAAAGTGAAATCTATGTGTGGAAGGGGTTGGTGTAACCAAGGCTACACAAAGCGCTGGCTGAACTCTGGTTACATATGGATGGATATGGAAGCGAGGACGGATTTGGTAATCATGTAGCGAGACACAAAGGTCACGACCACATCATCGAGCATACGAAGGGAATCGTACACGTCCAAAGAATGCAATGATAATGCAAGATAGGGGAGGAAAAGCAATGCTTGATGGCATTGCCCTTTTTTGATAACAAAGATCAGTAAGGGTTGCCAAAGGGACGAGATGGAGGGCACGATTCGGGATACAAACAAGTCTATCACCAAAATACTATGGGTGGGTGGTGGAAGGATATCAACGCGATACTTGAGCATAACTCCTGCAAATGGTGTTTGGAACACTCGGTACCAGGGCATCATTCTGCTGGGACAGAGATAACACCGAACACCGAAGAGCAGGCATGCTAAGAAGGAGGGTGCAGGTAGGGGATCGAAACTGATGCCACCTACGCTCACAAGATAAACCGTTAGTGACCAAATAATAAATTTATATGCATGGTATGCAACAAATAAATGCAGCAATCAAGTGCAATAAACCAACTGGGCTCTATACTACTGCATTCTAACGTTCACATGGGCTAGGGCGTCCTACAGCCAGACCTACTCTGATACCAAGCCTGTGGCACCCCGACTCAAAGAAACCGAAACACCTTGTATTCTAGCCCAGAGATCGAGGAGAAGTCTTCTGGAATACGGCACTGCTTAGGATAGAACAAATCAACTCTTTATTACAATCTATATTGGGTACAAGGGGATTCTGATATAACAGGGAATTACATCGGCAAGGCGACACTATGCCTACCACGGTTGCTCTATGAAAGCAGCAGAACAACACGAAGCAGCAGAACAACGACGACGGTGGTGAACTCTACTCCGTAGGGACTCTGGCTGGAATGCTTATCCTAGCTCGCAAATAAGGAATCCACGGCAAACAAGCACTCACATCCGGCTTGACCTGCAAACTGGCATGACACGCCAGGTCAGTACATTGAATGTACTTGCAAGCTCACAGCAACCAGAAGCAATCAAGACAAAAAACAACATGGCAATTACAGGTTAACAAGAATTAACATGATGTTATCAGAACAACATGGCATGAACAACATGATACAGCCAGCATAATATGAGCATGGGAACAAACATATAATCATGATGATACAGACATGCAACATGATGACATTATCATGCACCAACTTACTTTGCTCGGCGTTACCTCGTAACCAGCACATGCATCACTTACCAACATTGGACATCACATGATTATCTTAGGATCCAATCAAGCTTGCTATAAACAATACCGTAGTAATCTGTCATGACCACAGTGAGCTAGATCTTTACCCAGGATTCTCGCACAACCTGATAAGTACACAACAACTCGGTTTCCTCGATACCACAACGATCCTCTCACGATCACATAAAGATCAACCAACTTCTTTCATCATCGAACAAGGGTTGTTATTAAGCACATTATTATTATTATTATTACTGTTGACCCATAGTGTGACCAACTACGAACTGGGCCCTTACCCACGGGCGTGGCTATCGATAGATTTAAGACACACTCTGTAGAGGTTAGCACACTTTACCCACACCACGAAACCCATGGCCTCTCGCTCCCATTCGGGTGGACCAACGGCGTTCCGACAAAACCAATCTACTGGCATGACACTCTCCCGGCCACTCCGACCAACTCCCCTCTGGGATAAGTCATGGGTGGCCCCATGCCTACCAAACACATCAATGGCCACCATCGTGGGAAAACAAAAATGGCCCCAAACGAGGACAACCTGGGTACACAAGGCTTATGCCGTCCTACCCGGCCAAGGTAGCGCCCGCGCATAGCCTTCCCTCGTTGGAGGCACCAACGAGAGGCATGAAAATAAACTGCATGAGGGCCTCCCCATAAAGGCAAATGTGGTTGCACTAGTAAGCTCGATGTGGTGGCACCATGACTCAGCCAACAGTTGTTCAAGTTCAATTAAGTCTGGTTAAACTTGAATGGAATAAGCAGAGTCATATGAAAATATCATGATGCAACTACAGGGCATGAGCATGACATTAACATAAACATGGATGCAACATAAACCTTAAGCATAACAACAGTAAATCATTTATCCAGATGAGCATGGAATACTAACGAGCATGAATATCACAGGCATAACACTAGTCATAGTATAACCACTAGCATCAACAATAAATACCATGCGAGAACATAACTGCAATACTATTAGGTCAGCATAAACCAGCTAGCTGCAAAGAAACATGCTTTGGCACGGATAGGGTCAGGGGAGGGCACGGGAAGGCAACAAGGGAGGACACGGACGAGGGGCAGAGGTCACGGAGGCGAGTCAGAGCTCGGGGACAAGAGGACGAAGAAGACACGGGGAGGAAGACGACGTGGTCATGGGTAGGAACTCTGTAGCGACGGTGACGGCTCACCAGGGAAGCAAACGGAGGGGGCAAGAGCTCCAGAGGGATGGGGACTGCTCTGGGAAGGCTCTGGACATGGCTAGGCGACTAGGGGACAAGCGCACAGAGAGGGAGAAGAAGACAGAGGCGCTAGAGCGCCCAGATGACATGCCAGGACGGTGGGCACCACTGTTACCGGCAAGGAGGGGATGCAAGAGGCTGCCTTGAGCTATCTAGTGATGAGTCCCTGTATCATATGAGCTGAGGGAGGTGATGGATTGATAGAAGAAGCTCTGAATCTGAGTTAGTCTTTGATTAAAGTTTGCTGCATCAAACTTTATCAAGCCACTGTGCTCAACAAAGAACTGATTGGGTCAAATGGTGTTGTCTGGGATGATTTACTAAGGAAAGACAAGAATCCTACGGGTTTTGGAGGCAAATAGATCAAAGCTTAATATAGTTGATGTGTAACTGACCAAAAGGGTCCATAATCAAGATCATGATGATGCTCTCACATGGGGTATTAGCTTAAGCTCAACTTGGGCAAGGCAGAGTTATTTGATCATATGAAGATGCTAAAAAAGGTTTCATACTATTTGGATAAACAAAAATGGTACTTCCTTCACAAACGTCCCCAAAGACTTTGGAAATCATAATTAAATACTACTAGGAAAATGAGGTTGCATTTTGGCATGTGGCATAGATATGGATAGGAAAAGATTTCCAATGAGTTTGAGGTCAATTGGGCAAAAGAAAATAGCACTTGCTTCACAATGTGCCATTTAGGGCAGAATAGGAAATGAATTATTTGAGGTTTATTTTTGAACATGGCAATGAAAATGTTTGCCAGATTTGATGAAGATATGACCCAAACAATTTATGAGAATTATGTGGGAATTTTAGGAGTGATGGAAATATAGGTTGCTTCACAACATAGGGCAAAAAGATAATTCCTTTAACAGAGAAAGGAATATTCCCAATAAAAGGAATATTGGGGTTTGGGCTAGGATGAAAATGATAGGGTCTTGGGAAGGATTCTGGGGATGACAAGCCACTCAGGAAAGAAAGAAGAGGTCATCTTCTTCAGTTCCAGACCCCAAAGCCATGGAAAAAAGAAAACTCAAGCAAAAACCTCAGAAAATCAAAACAACATGAAAGGGCCAAAATCAGGCTGTCACACCGCTAGCCTTGGAACCTGCTCTCGAGTGTCGACGGTGATCAATCGTGAGGGGTTGACCAAGGTCCGCCCAGCTCTTGCCGCCGATTCCAATGAGTGGAAGGTGACGATTGCCTAGCCTGCCTCTCAGGCCGCGATCAACATGGATGTCACCGAGATCCCCATCCATCTTCATGCCCTCTTCGCGGGCCTGATTCCCCCTTTATCCCCTTTCTTCAATGCCATACTCTCGCACTACCAGATCCATGCGCTGCACTTGGACCCCCAATCCATCATCCTCCTTGCCATCTTCACCTTCCTTTGTGAAGCCATGGTCGGCATCGCTCCTTCCATACCCTTGTTTCGCCATTTCTTCTTGCTTCATCTAGTCGACACCTGGTAGTGCTCAGGGTGCGTGGCCTTCTAGGCTGTAGCACTAGTAGAAAAAGGGCCTTCAGTCCTGGTTCATAAGGGCCTTTAGTCCCGGTTCTGGAACCGGGACTAAAGGGTAGGTAGTAATGCCTCTCCCTTTAGTCCCGCTTTAATCCAGAACCGGGACTAAAGGGCGTGGCCACGTGGAGCTCCACCTTTAGTCCTGGTTGGTAACATCAACCGGGACTAAAGGAAATTTTATGATTTTTTATGAAAAAAAATTTGATTTTTTTTTGATTTTCAAATTTCTGAATTATTTTAACCTCTAGTCTGTAATCACCACCCCTCATCACTTCTCAATTTATCCTCTAATCACCCCTCATCATTCCAAATCATCTAACTTCCCGAACGGTCACCCATCCTCCCACTCCCCCAGCCTGAGCACGCTTAACTTCCGGGTTCTATTCTCCCTCGCTCCAAGTCTGCACTTGTTGTTTTCCTGACAATACTAAGATATCAATCCTATTAACCTTCAGGAATTTTGCTTGAGCATGAAGTGACACATTTCATAGTTTTATTTTGAAACTATTGTTTTAAAAACAATAATTATTTAGTAACACTAATGTTTCTTGAATAATAAGTTTGACCATTGTTTGACCATAGTTTGACCACAGTTTGACGAGATTTGACCAAAATTGAAATAACTGAAATAATTATTTAGTAACACTAATATTCTAGAATAATCAGTTTGACCAGTGTTTGACCACTGTTTGCCCACTGTTTAAATTTTTTTCGATTTTTTTCACTCTAGATCTTAAAAGCCCCGTAACTTTTTTCTATTAGGTTTTTGAGGATTTTGAAAATGTTTAACGGGGTTCCCCCGATTAAATTCGGATGTAACTTTTTGATTAGGTGATTTTTCATATAAAAAACTTTTTCATCCGAGTTAGTATGCAAAAGTTATGCCCATTTTTACAAATTTCAGAGAGATTTTGCAAATAAAGTCAAGATTCACATTTGCAAATTTTCCCAACAACTAGACCACATATCACATGGGAAACTTATTTTCTTTTATTTTTTGACATTTCCATCATTTTCTTTTATTTTTTTAAAACTGAAAAGGCGATCCACGGGGGGGGGGGGGGGTAGAGTTTGAAAATGGGACCTTTAGTACCGGTTCGTGGCACGAACCGGGACTAAAGGTCTCAACCCCATTAGTCCCGGTTCGTGCCTCAAACCGGGACTAAAGGTCTAATCTTTAGTCCCGGTTTGAGGCACGAACCGGGACCAATGGTTGTGGGCCAGGAGCGAGGCCCATTGGTCCCGGTTCATCCCACCAACCGGGACCAAAAGGTCCAGATGAACCAGGACCAATGGCCCACATGGCCCGGCCGCCCCCCTAGGCTCATGAACCGGGACCAATGCCCCCATTGGTCCCGGTTCTGGACTGAACCGGGACTAATGGGCTGACCCGGCCTGGACCAAAGCCCTGTTTTCTACTAGTGTAGCAGCGACTGCTGGCTCGGGGATCGACTTCAAGCTCTTGCCAGATGTGAAGAGGTTCTGGAAATAGTGCCTTTTCATGGATGCCGGCGCGCAAAATACCCTGCTCCTGCTCCCTCGGTCGCCATCGGTGCTTAGCTCCGGCTGGGGGCACGTGAAGCTTGTCTACCATCGGCTTACCCGTGTCTGGAGTCGGCTGACCATATCGAAGAAGCTCGAGGTGACGGCGCTGATGGTGGTGCAGGAATTCATCCGGTGGCGCATCGCCCCGCTCCAGCGCCATTCCCGCCCAATGTGGGCCTTCACTGGCATCAAGGACTGTCGGTGTCAAAACCGGCGGAACTCGGGTAGGGGGTCCTATACCAGATAGAAGGAGAGAGCTAGACTTGCCCTCTCCTACCTCTAAGAAACAGCTCAAGGAGCGATCATGTAAGCACTTGGCCATAGTGATCATGTGGAGACCCCGCAGAGCAGCAGTAGGGGTGTTATCTCCTCAGAGAGCCCTGAAGCTGGGTAAGATTCGCCGGTGTGCATGTCTTCGCCTCATCCCGTTTCCAGGCACCGGCGACGTCCTACTCACCCCCACCATGATAAGCCATCCGTTGGCATATGTCGCACCAAACCCCTGACATTTGGCGCCCACCGTGGGTCCTAGTGCACCGCCATCCGGAGATCTGTTCTGGACGGGAACCCTTTTCCTCCCTGGCGAGCACAGCCAGCCAGGCACGCTAGACGAAGCTTGCATCGACGGGCTGCGCAGTGTTGAGATCGCCTGCGCAGTCAGCTCCTTGGCCGAGCTTGTCGGCGAGGTCCGCCTCTCCGACGAACCTGCGTCCGACGCAGGCACGGGCGGCCCCGAGAACCTCCTCGCGGGCCTCCTCGATCAACTCCACGTTTCCGGCGGGCCTGCCGCAGACTTGGAGTCCGTAGGCTCCACCGACCCGATGCTGGTCGACTCTGACACCGCGTCGCTCGACGCGTTCCCCACCAACATGGTGGTCTACGACAAACCTCTCCCCCACGCAGAGAGCGAAGGAAGCACCGTCACTGAGGTGCTAGTCATCAGTCATGACGAGTTCTCGGCGGAGGAGCGCCCGACTCACTCGGCGCGGCGCTGCAAGACCTAACTGCGCCCATTCCGAAAGACGGTGACGCAGAGACGTTAGAAGCGCGCCGCCTTCAGCTTGTTGAAGGCGCGAAGAAGCTGGCCAGCATGAGACGCTTGTCAGAAGCTTACCAGCGGGAGATGGATCGCGCCGGTGGCGGCTCGCCGGCCCCGGGAGGGCCCAGCTGCCTTGGCGCGATCCAGCAGCGTGGCATAGCCATCGCCAGCCTATTTGGGGCTAGCCGCCCCGTGTACGCTACACCAGCGGAGAACATTCGAGCCGCCCAGGCAGCAGCGGATGAGCTGGACAATTTCGAGGGCGAAGAACGCCGCCTCATGATGGAGCGAGTCCAGCGGCTCCTCGACGCGGCCGCCACGCAGAACAAGGCCGACTGCCGCACGAAGGCGCCGCAGTGGCCAAACGACGACCCACACCGAGATCAAGGCGCGACGTCTCGGACACCGACTGGCGGCGCCCGAGGAAGAAGGGATAAGGAGCCGGCTGTCAGCCATAGTCGGACTCGCATTATCATAGAGCGCGACCGAGATGGCCGCCCGAGAGCAGTGGAACGACGGGACGACTGTCCGCCTCCCCCTCCCCGTAAGGAGAGGCGAGTCTCCCCGCCGCCTGTTGACCATCCGACTCTCGGTGACCGCCTTGGCCGCCGAGAGGGAGTTGGAGAGAATGACGCCCGCCACCGGATCGACCGACTTCACCGGTCCCTGGCGCTGGAAGAGGAAGACGAGCTGGGTCCGCCTTGTTTCGGGCCCTGCATTCGGGACGAGCCCTTTCCCAGAGGGTTCACGCTCCCAAAAGACACGCCCAAGTATACCGGCTCCGTGAAGCCGGAAGACTAGCTAGTCGACTACTCCACGGCTGTCAGCATAGCAAACGGCAACAAGCGTGTCGCCGTAAAGTACGTTCCGCTCATGCTCCAGGGCACGGCCAGGACATGGCTGAACAACCTAAAGCCACGCAGCATCAACAGCTAGGTCGACTTCACCGAAGCGTTCAACTGCAACTTCACCAGCACATACAAGCGTCCTCCCAAGCCTCATCATCTCTCCTTGTGCGTGCAAGGTCCTGACGAGTCGACCCGCGACTACCTCACGCGTTGGGCTGAGCTCCGGAACTCCTGTGAGGGCGTGCACGAGGTGCAGGCCATCGAGTACTTCACAGCCGGGTGCTGAGAAGGCACCCTCCTCAAGCACAAGCTCCTCTGCGACGAGCCAGAAACCCTCGACGAGCTGCTGATCATAGCGGACAAGTACGCCACGGCCGATTCCTCCATGAAGGCGGAAATTCAAATCAGCATGACCGACAAAGTGGCTCCTCAAGCTCCAAGAACTCCGGCGGCAGATGCCGGCCGGCGACAACAGCAGGGCGACAACAAGCGCAAGGCACCGCAACCGGCTTCCGGCAGCCGGCAGGTCGCGACCGTTGAAGCCCAGTAGCCAGAAGAGCAGCCTCCGCCCAAGCGACAGAAAGGCGGCAAACCGAACTGGTTGCCGACCTTCTCCTATGAGCAGACCTTGGATGGACCTTGCAAGTTCCATAGTAGTGCGAAGTCATCAAATCACACCACCTGGAAGTGCCACTGGCTCACAAGGATCGCCAAGGGAGATGACCTCCTGCCACCCCCGCCTGCTGGGCAGCCGCCTCCGCCTCCGCCCCAGCAGCCGGCAGTCAGGCCAGTCGGCGCAGTACAAGACGAATACCCTGAAGAGCATGGACCCTATGTGGTGTTCACCAGTGTGGCTGATGATCGACGCAGCAGGCGGCTGCAACGATAAGAGGTGAATGCAATAGCCTCAGAGACGCCAGAGTTCATGCACTGGTCTGAGAAGCTCATCAGCTAGAGCAGGGCTGACCACCCAGAAGTGATGCCAAGTCCGGGCTCATACGCCTTGGTCCTGGACGCCACCTTTGCCACGGACAAATGGGCCGCGCGTTTCTCGCGAGTTCTGATAGACGGGGGCAGTAGCATCAATATCATGTACAAGGACACCATGGAGAAGTTAGGAATCAAGCAAAGACAGCTTCAGAACAGCCGGACTGTGTTCCACGGCATTGTTCCTGGGCTTTCCTGCTCACCAATCTGCAAGATCCTAATTGACGTCCTCTTTGGGGACAAAGATCACTTCCGAAGAGAGCCTGTTTGGTTTGAGGTGGTGGACGTTGAGAGCATATACCATGCGCTGCTTGGCCGACCCGCCTTGGCCAAGTTCATGGCGGTCCCGCCTACCTCAAGATGAAGATGCCCAGTTCCAGGGGAATTCTGACTGTGGCCGTCGGTTGGAGTCGGATCCGCCGTCTGCGGGAGGAGCCGGCACAAAAATGGAGTCTGATTCTGGTGAAGGCTTGACAAGACGGCTTGAGGAGGCGTTGAAGGGCGACACCAGAGGGTATTGCTTGGCGGGTAGAGCCGATTCGTGCCAAGGCGTCTGCTTGGTCGTTGTTGTTTCTTGGCACATGAAGGAATTCGCACCCTTCGAAATACCCGCTGAGTTGCTGCACGAGGAAACGGTAGCTCGCCATGTTTGCGTCTTTCGCGTCCCAGTCGCCAGATGACTGCTGGACCACTAAGTCCGAGTCGCCATAACACAAGATCCGGCGGATGCAAAGTTCTTTGGCAAGCCGGAGCCCGTGAATGAGCGCCTCGTACTCGGCAACGTTGTTGGAGGCGGTGAAATGGATTTGCAGTGCATATTTGAGCTTGTCGCCTTTAGGAGAGGTGAGGACGACGCCGGCTCCCAAGCCGGTGCGCATCTTGGAGCCGTCGAAGTGCATCCGCCAATGGGTGGAGTCAGGTGCTGGAGGCAGGTACTGGGTCTGGGCCCAATTGACGAGGAAGTCGGCCAGTGCTTGTGATTTGATAGCGGTGCAGGGCTGGTAGTAGATGGTGTAAGGAGCCAGCTCTATGGCCCACTTGGCCACTGGACCAGAGGCATCTCAGCTACCAATGATCTCGGCAAGTGGAGCCGTGCAGACCACTGTGATTGGATGCTCTGGAAAGTAAGGCTTCAATTTCTTGGCAGCAAAGTGCACGCCATAGCTGGAGTTGGATCCGCCGTCTTCGGGAGGACTTACTCCGGCTCTCCGCCAAGTCGGCGGTCCGCTTGCCCAGGTCTTCAACGTTACGGTTGAAGGCAGTGACGCGGAGGTTGTGGTAATCCTGTGACAAGCATTTCAGACAAAGTTAGTACCTAGAAGTTCATCAATTGGAGTTCCGAGCCACCTGCTCGGCAGCCGACCCGAAACTCGGGGACTACACCCAGTGGGTGTGCTGGCGCGCCCCCACAAAGAGGAACAAGAAAACAAAGACCAAAGGAAAAAAACATACCCGGACGGCTGCCGCGACGCTAGGAACACCTTGGTGCAACTCTGGAAAGCGTCGCCCTCAGCACGGAGCTTCGCCTGGATGTCCAGGAGCGCCCGGTTCAGCGGCCCTGTGCCGCCTCCTCGCACCCACCCAATAGGTTCGGCGCTCGTCGCTTCGGCATCTGGGGCCGCCGAGCTGGCGGTGCCGGCTTCCAGGGGGCGGGGTGCCGAAGTCGCCTTCTCCAGATGACAGCGCGGTGGCGAGCCGACTTGGAGGAGTAGCCTCACCACGGCCTCGTCTTCGGTCGGCAGCATCGGAGGGTCCGCTGACTGCTCGCCTTGCACGCTTTCAAACGGCGGCGGCGGCGGCAGAACGTTCGCGTCCGAAGTAGAGGGGTCGTCGCCTTCCCTCTCCTCAACGGGGTTCTCCCCGCCGGCCTCTCCAGTCGGCCCCGCGAACTCTGGAGGCGGCGGCGCAGAGTTCAACAGGGTGACGAGCAGTGCCGACTGGCGGCATGCGGCTTCCTCAGCCCGCTGCTTCGCCGCGGCGGCGGCTTCGGCCTCCGCTAGTTTCTTCTTAGCAGAGGCCTCCGCCCTGTCGGCCTCCGCCTTCTCCAGGCGGAGGGCCTCTTCTTCATTGTGCCTCTCCCGCGCATTCTGCTCCGTCGCCTCCCGGAGGTCAGCAGCGGGGTCAATCCACCGAGTGGTGGCAGACGTCTCCGCTGACCCCATGACGGAGGCGGTGGCGACCCCTCAAGAGAGAGGGGAGCCCTGAAGCAAGAGGGGCAAGTAGAGACTCAGACAAATCACGAAGAAAGAATAAAACTTTGAAGACAGAATACTTACGCGGAGACCAACGGCGGCTTCTTCACTTCCTTACGGAAGCGGATGGCCTTCGTGGCTGCCTCGTCACGCCGGGTCGCCGTAGCCGAGCCCTTGGGCTTCTTCGGCCGGCTGCCGAACAAGGTTGGCACGTCCCTGCGCTTCTTCCCGCCGCCTGGAGCGCCCGGCGTGGCAGAAGAGCCCGCGCCAGGCTGGCTGGCCCCTGGCCGATGGTGAGGGGCGACTTCTCCCTCGGCGTTATCTTCAGGCTAGTCGGCGAAGGTAGCCGAGGGCCTGAAGTCGCCTGCTGTCCCTCCTCCTCCCTCGGCGTTGTCTTCCAGATCCGCCGCCCCCAGATCGGGGTCATCGATGTCGCTCTCCGCCCGGTCGGCGACGAACTCACGGGCCGGCCCCGAGGTGCCGGCTGGTGGGTGAAGAAGGGGATTCTAACCAAAGCCGACTGGTCAGAACAAAACTCGGCAAGAAGAAGACAATCTAAAGAAAGAAAAGAAAGGCGACTCACCATGGGCCGGGGGTTGGCGTGGGAGTACGGCTCCTTGCCGAATCGCCAGTCCTCCAGGAGCCTGCTGTCTGAAAGGTAGTTCACCATGAGGGCCACCTCTTCGTGAGGCATGTCCTTTGTGCACATCCGACTCGGGTCGCGGCGCCCGCTCATCTGGCATATCATGTGAGGGCGGCCTTGGAGTGGAAGAACTCGGCGTGACACGAAGGCGGCCAGTAGGTCCGGACTAGTCAGACCCTCCGACTGCGTCAGCAGTCGGAGTCGCGTGATGGTGCTGGCTCCCGCAGGCGTCAGCGACCTGGCCCGGTACGACCAGTTGGGCAGTCTCCCAGCCGGCGGGCCGGCTTTGAAAGCCGGCAGATTGACCCAGTCGCCCCTCGTGGCGACGTTCCTGACATACAAGTAGGACCTCTGCCACATCTTCACCGACTTTATCAGTGAGATGGAGGGGAAGGGGTTGTCGGCTCCTGACCTTCGCACGGCGATGAAGGCGCCGCATTGAGCCGGCACGCCCGCAGCCCGGGTGCCGAGCTTGGAGAAGAAGAACTCCCCCCAGAGCTCGAGGGTGGGGAGGATTCCGAGGAAGCCTTCGCAGAAGACCACGAAGGCGGACAGCAGCACCATGGTGTTGGGGGTGAGGTGGTGCGGCTGGAGTCCGTAGAACTCCATGAAAGACCGGAAAAAGCTGCTCGCCGGCAGCCCCAGCCCGCGCAGGCAGTGCAAGCGGAAGATGACCCGCTCGCCCTCCTGCGGGGCGGGGGAAATCTCCCCCTCCGGCGCAAGACGCACCTGCACACGATCTTCGCCGGGAAGCCGGCGGGTCCGGCGGAGGAACTCGATGTGGTCTTCATGGACTGCTGAACCGTCTCAGGTGCCGGAGCGCACTGGGGGAGGCGCGGCAGCGGAGGAGGAACTCATCGCGAGCTGTCGCCGCGGTGTTCGCCGGAGCTTGGGCATGCGGCGGAGCGAAGAAGAGAGGAGGAGAGCGAGGAAGAAGAGAACGAGGGGTAGTGGGAAGGAGGGGCGCGCGTGCCCCCCTCTTCCCCCTACTTATAGCCCTATGGGCCGCAAAGCCGAGGGGACGGACGTGGGAATTTACTACGCCCACAACCCCACGACCCCCACGATCCCCGTAAAGTTACTGCGCGCAGTAACTCCCCAGGAATCCCAACTGTCCACCAGGGCCGCAGCGGATCCGCTCGGGCGCCGAGGCGCAGTAGTGGCAGGCCCCGCCTATGGGCCTGTCCCGTCGCACGCGTAGGCTGGCGGGACGGCCTGGCCATGTGCCCTCGCGTGACAGGTCAAGAACGGGCGGCGTCCTGGAGGCTTAGCTAGCATGCCACCTGAATCCTGCCGTGACGTTTGAAATGCCGAGCAAGTCGGAATTGAGTGAAGTCCGAGTTGAGCAAGTCTGACTCCTCCTAGACGGCCCGGCAGAAGTCGATCAAGACCATGTGTCGAGCATCCGAAGAGAGTTACTGCTGAGGCTTCTCGGCCGATCGTCTGCGGTGCCTCATCAGCTTCGGGGACTACTGTCGGAGTAATGGGCCACGGGTAGGCCAACCCGAGTCCCATAACCTTTCAAGACATCAGGGCAGGTTGCGCCCCTCAAGACTCTGGGACGAAGAGCCGCCTCCTGAGGAATCGACGGCAGGGCGGCCGACTGCCAGCTGACGGCCGAGTCCCAGGGACGACATCCAGAGAAGCCTGCTTTGGGGAGTCGGTCGGTGACTCCAACAAATCCTGACCTCATCGAAGGAGACGGGGCAGGGGCGTGGCTACAGTGAAGCCCACTTCCTGCCCCTGACCAAGGGCAGGCACGGCCATAGCACGCCGTACTCAGGAAGATCTCCGTGCGGCATGGCACTGTTGCCCGGCCGGCCCTGACATCAGCAGCACAGTACCGGGTCCTGTGCCCACGACGGCTTGTCTGTACGGCCTGGAAGCAGCGGGGCCCACCAGCCAGCGAGACCTTGGGAGACGGCGGGAGAACCGTCAGTCGGACCCGACGAGAGTCGGCCCGGGGGAGTCGGCCGAGCCCTCCTCCGGGGCCCACACAACATTAATCAAGATGAGATGGGGAGTGGCCACAGTGATCGCCCGCCACGCGGCAGGGCTGTTGCAACGACCCCATGACCAAGCCTGCGTCATCAGAAGCACGGCTACAATAATCAGCAGCCGGCAAGACCCGCCCGCGGCGGATGCGGCCTGTCGGCTCCGTACCAGACCAGTTGGCAGGGCCCACCAGTCTGCGGGCCCCAGCAGTCGGCGGAGAAGTTGGAGGTCAGAGGCACTAAGGGCTGGGCCCGCACCCAGTCTAATTACCATTGTACCCCTGGGGGTAGGCCTATATAAAGGGTTGGAACCCAGTAGCTCTAGACCATACCAGATAGAAGGAGAGAGCTAGCCTTGCCCTCTCCTACGTCTAAGAAACAACTCAAGGAACGATCGTGTAAGCACTTTGCCATAGTGATAATGCGGAGACCCTGCAGAGCAGCAGTAGGGGTGTTATCTCCTCGGAGAGCCCTGAAGCTGGGTAAGATTCGCCGGCGTGCATGTCTTCGCCTCATCCCGTTTCCAGGCACCGGCGACGTCCTACTCGCCCCCACCATGATAAGCCATCCGTTGGCATATGTCGCACCAAACCCCCGACACCGCCCCCGATGAAGCAAGGACACCTAAGCAAGATGCATTAAATGCGCCTTGTCATGTAATGCAAGGGATAACCTCGCATCACTGTACCCTTTCCACCTCCTGTGTGCCACTGTGGCAACCCCTTTTCCTATAAAAGGAGGCCCGAGGCAACCAGGAGAAGGATTCAGCTTTTTGGAGCTCCTCACACCCCATAGCTAGCTCAAGAACACAAATATACAATCCGCCAAAGCAGGAGTAGGGTTTTACGCATCCTCGCGGCCCGAACCTGGATAAACAAACCGTGTGCTATCTGTTTGATCCGCTCTTTTCACGACCCCGCGCCCCGCTAACCGTAGTAGGGATTCTTGTGATCCCATAGGTGTCGTTCCCACCGACAGCGGGGCACCATCAAGGAAGCCGACGACACCGCCAAGAGAGCATCCAAGCGGCAACCGCAAGAGCCCGGTGTCTTTGAAGAACGGCTCTTCAAGCCATCGGCTACGCCACCTCTTTCAAGCACGACTCGGCCTCGGGAGGAGCTCCCACAACCCCCGCCCACGGGAGCCACAACCTGCGGCCCAACCACAGGAGCTCGCCTGCTCCTGGCGCTCGAGCCCTAGGAGGAATGCTGGACCAAGGAATTCAAGGAGTACCTGGTGCATGGGACATTGCCGGAGAAGGAAGAAGACGTGGAGCGTGTGGCCCGACAGGCCACGACATACTGCATTCAAGACGGTGAGTTGTACAGGAAGCGACCGAACGAGGTCATGCTGCGCTGCATCTCCAGCGATCAAGGAAGGAAGTTGCTGATCGACATCCACGGCGGTGATTGCGGGCAAAACTCGTCGTCACAGACCCTTGTTGGCAAGGTGTTCCGCAGTGGGTTCTATTGGCCTACAACACTCAACGACGCGGCCGAGCTGGTGAAGCCTTGTGAAGCTTGTCAATTCCACGCCAAGTAGATCCATCAGCCTGCACAGGGCCTCCAAACCATTCCGCTCACATGGCCGTTCGTGGTCTGGGGGCTTGACATCTTAGGCCCGTTCCCATGAGCGCCAGGGGGTTACCGCTATATCTACGTCGCCATCGACAAGTTCACCAAGTGGGCGGAAGTGGAAGCCGTCCGTACCATTCCAGCCGGCTCTGCTGTCAAGTTCATCAAGGGCCTCGTAAGCCGATTCGGGGTTCCCAACCGCATCATCATAGATAACGGCTCGCAGTTTACTAGTAACCTCTTCAAAACCTACTATGCTAACCTTGGAACGCAGATCTGCTACGCTTCAGTGGCCCACCCCAGGAGCAATGGTCAGGCCGAACGCGCAAATGCTAAGGTCCTGAGGGGCCTCAAAACTAGGACCTTCAAGAAGAAGCTGGAGGCCTGCGGCAGGGGCTGGCACGATGAACTCCAGTCTGTGCTGTGGTTCATTCGTAGCACTTCCACCAAGCCGACGGGCGAGACTCCATTCTTCCTCGTATATGGAGCTGAGGCAGTCCTTCCTCACAAGGTCAAGAATCGCACCGTGTGGGTCCTGGCGTTCGACGAAGCGCAGCAGGACGCCACGTGGGGGATGGATCTCGTGCTGGGGGAGGAGCGCTGTTGCGAAGCCGCATTGTGGGCGGCAATGTACCAACAGGCTCTGCAGCGGTACCATTGCCTCAACATCCGCTCCAGGATGCTCGAGGTAGGCAACCTCGTCCTGAGGCAGGTCCTCTCCAGGGAAGGGCTGCACAAGCTTTCGCACATGTGGGAGGGCCCGTTCAGGGTCGTTCCTGTCTCCAGGCTGGGTGCAGCGCGCCTAGAGACGCAGGATGGGACACCCGTCCAAAATGCCAGGAACATCCAACACCTCCGGAAGTTTTATCCATGAAGCAAGGCCCAGAGCCTGAGAAGCAAGGCCAGAGATTGAGAAGAAAGGCCCAGAGCCTGTGAAGAAGGCACGGTGCCTATGAAGAATCGCCGCCCATGACACTCTCACGTAATAATGAGTTGGGGCTGTACACGCCCTCGAGTCTCAGGAGCGCCGGCCTCAGGCCCTGGGGCTCCCTCCCACACCTAGTGGACAGCACTTAGCTCTACGCTGGTGAGAAGACTTGAAGACTAGATTAGGTTCCAGACGCGGCTTTTCATTTGCTTTCCGTAGTTGACTCACTTTTTCTTAATCAGAGTTGCTCTTGGCGTTCGTTGCTGATTTGGTTCCCCAGCCTTTTATCGCTACTTTTTGTTTCGGCTCTGGTTTGCTCTTGTCCTCTCTCTCGCATGCCTCGCGAGGGGGCTAGGTAGGTGCCCTCGCGAGCATTTCTCTTCTCGCTGCGTTTCGCGAGCCACCCTCGTTTGAGCCTGGGAGCTAGCACACCTCTTCTAAATCCGTGCCCCTCGGGTACCGCGATACAAAGCACCAAGTCAAGGCTTGGATGGACGGCAAGTCTTTGGTACACCCCCTAACAAATTTTCTACAGTTTCCGAGCAACATGGACACCGTGCGAGGGAAAGGGTTTCCTAAACACGCCAGGTTAAGTTATCTCTACGCAAAATAGCAGCACGACATGGGAACGACTGCACAATGCATTAACCAAAGAACCACAGTTCGATACACGCCCCTTTGGGCCCATGCTGGTTTCGTTTTCTGATGCAGGAAAGAAAGAAAAACTAAACAAACTAGTGTTGCAACAATCCACGGAGGCAGGCCCTTGGCGACGCTCCAAGCCTAGCCAGACTCCTCCTCGCGCTTCACGGGGGCGCGACGATGAGATGACCCACTGCCTCCTTCGAAGCAGGCGCGACGACGCAGCACCTGGTCGTAACCACCGCTGCTGGAGCTGTCAGCGGAGGAAGAGCCGCCGTAGCTGGAGGAGGCATGGTTGCCATCAAGGGCAGGCTCACCCTCGTCCTCATTGTGACCATCAGCAAGGCCGAGCACATCCTCGCCGTCGTTCGTCTCGGGGCAGCACCCGGCGCGGCGACCATCTTCTCCGAACACCCTCACGTAAAGGGTCGATTCACCATCATACCTGAAGTGGAGGGTGCACCGCCTACCCAGGCCGCGCGTGGGCGAACGTCTGCCAGTCGCTGGCCAGGGCTATGTTGCCCATGGCGGAAGTCTCGACCGCAACCCAAGAGGCCCTGCTGCTGCAGCCGTCCACCTGCAGCCAGAGCCCGCCCAGATCAGAGACCGGCAGTTTGCCCGCGAAGAAGCGCGGAAGTTGGAGCCAGCTGCCGGCCGGGCTCTCCGACCAGACAACGAACTCCGGCGACACCTCAGCCAAATGGAAGCGCGGACGGGGAGGCCGCGCCACTATCGCGCGCCTCCCCTCATTCGGCTCGACCGCCATGGATGGGACGATCCCCACCGCGTACCACGGTACCACCTCGACGGTGGGCCACGGCAGGGGTCGCGGTGTGCTTGCGCAGACGGCCACGGCCGCGCTTGGCTGCCGAGGAGCTAGGGCCCTCGCGAGGGGCCTTCCCTTTCTCGGCGGCAGAGAACTTCTTTCGTGGAGCCATCAATGGCACTATTAGCAGTGGAGCAAGGAGGACGACGCCCCCTCCCCATTTATAGCAAGAGAAGGCCAACCGGCTTCTCCCACGATCGTAGGTAATGATGGTTTTCCTTGCATGTCGCAGGGACTCGTCAAATCGTGCAGTCGCCGAGGCAGCGTGG
This sequence comes from Triticum aestivum, assembly GCF_018294505.1. Taxonomy (NCBI): domain Eukaryota; kingdom Viridiplantae; phylum Streptophyta; class Magnoliopsida; order Poales; family Poaceae; genus Triticum; species Triticum aestivum. Next base: position 668,296,579 of record NC_057797.1, on the reverse strand, counting down.
GGAAGCAGAGACACCCACGTCCAATCAACCGCCACGCGTCGACCGAGGCCACAGGCTTTTGGGGCCCGCGGCGCTCCGAACTTGACCCTTGGCTTCGCCGTGAAGCCAAGCCTGAGCGTACCTTGGGCCCGGGGGCTACTATCGGTGTTCTGGGAACGGGGGTCCCCAGACTTGCCTGCCTGCGGCCCACGGCGTGGATAAGTAGAAGGACATGTTGGAAATATGCCCTAGAGGCAATAATAAAAGTATTATTATATTTCAGTGTTCATGATAATTGTCTTTTGTTCATGCTATAACTGTATTATCCGGAAATCGTAATACACGTGTGAATACTTAGACCACAATATGTCCCTGGTGAGCCTCTAGTTGACTAGCTCGTTGTGATCAACAGATAGTCATGGTTTCCTGACTATGGACATTGGATGTCGTTGATAACGGGATCACATCATTAGGAGAATGATGTGATGGACAAGACCCAATCCTAAGCATAGCATAAAAGATCGTGTAGTTCGTTTTGCTAGAGCTTTGCCAATGTCAAGTATCTCTTCCTTCGACCATGAGATCGTGTAACTCCCGGATACCGTAAGAGTGCCTTGGGTGTATCAAACGTCACAACGTAACTGGGTGACTATAAAGGTGCATTACAGGTATCTCCGAAAGTATCTGTTGGGTTGACACGGATCGAGACTGGGATTTGTCACTCCGTATGACGGAGAGGTATCTCTGGGCCCACTCGGTAATGCATCATCATAATGAGCTCAATGTGACCAAGGTGTTGGACACGGGATCATGCATTACGGTACGAGTAAAGTGACTTGCCGGTAACGAGACTGAACAAGGTATTGGGATACCGACGATCGAGTCTCGGGCAAGTAACGTACCGATTGACAAAGGGAATTGTATACAGGGTTTGATCGAATCCTCGACATCGTGGTTCATCCGATGACAACATCGAGGAGCATGTGGGAGCCATCATGGGTATCCAGATCCCGCTGTTGGTTATTGACCTGAGAGCGTCTCGGTCATGTCTGCATGTCTCCCGAACCCGTAGGGTCTACACACTTAAGGTTCGGTGACGCTAGGGTTATTAGGAAGACTAGTATGTGACTACCGAATGTTGTTCGGAGTCCCGGATGGGATCCCGGACGTCACGAGGAGCTCCGGAAGGGTCCGGAGGTAAAGATTTATATATGGGAAGTTGTCAAACGGGCACCGGGAAGTTTCGGGGTCATACCGGTATTGTACCGGGGCCACCGGAAGGGTTCCGGGGGTCCACCGGGAGGGGCCACCCCTCCCGGGGGACCACATGGGCTGCATGGGGCAGGGAGCCAGCCCCTGGTGGGCTGGGCGCACCCCCTCCCTTGGGCCCTTGCGCCTAGGGTTGAGGGGGGAACCCTAGAGGGGGCGCCCCCCTTGGCTTGGGGGGCAAGCCACCCTCTCCCCCTCTCCCCTTGGCCGCCGCCCCCCTCTAGATGGGATCTAGAGGGGCCGGCCCCCTTCTCCCTTCCCCCTATAAATAGAGGGGTGAGGGGAGGGCAGCCGCACCACCCTCCAAGGCGCAGCGCTCCCCTCCCCAACACCTCTCCTCCTCCGTTGTGTGCTCGGCGAAGCCCTGTCGGAGTACTGCTTCTCCACCATCACCACACCGTCGTGCTGCCGGTGGAGCTGTCTTCCTCAACCTCTCCTTCCCCCTTGCTGGATCAAGATGGAGGAGACGTCTCCCGTCCCGTACGTGTGTTGAACGCGGAGGTGCTGTCCGTTCAGCACTTGGTCATCGGTGATTCGAATCACGTCGAGTACGACTCCATCATCACCTTGCAAGCTTCCGCACGCGATCTACAAGTGGTATGTAGATGCAAACTCACTCCCTCGACTCGTTGCTTAGATGAACTCATAGATGGATCTTGGTGAAACTGTAGGAAAAATTTTAATTTTCTGCAACGTTCCCCAACAGTGGCATCATGAGCCAGGTTTATGCGTAGTTCTCTAATGCACGAGTAGAACACAATTTGTTGTGGGCGTGGATCTTGTTAACTTACTTGCCTCTACTAGTCTTTTCTTGCTCAACGGTATTGTGGGATGAAGCGGCCCGGACCAACCTTACACGTACGCTTACGTGAGACCGGTTCCACCGATTGACATGCACTAGTTGCATAAGGTGGCTGGCGGGTGTCTGTCTCTCCCACTTTAGTTGGAGCGGATTCGATGAACAGGGCCCTTATGAAGGGTAAATAGAAGTTGACAAAATCACGTTGTGGTGATTCGTAGGTAAGAAAACGTTCTTGCTAGAACCCAATCGCAGCCACGTAAAAGATGCAACAACAATTAGAGGACGTCTAACTTGTTTTTGCAGCGATTGATCATGTGATGTGATATGGCCAGAAGTTGTGATGAATGATGAATTGTGATGTATGAGATCATGTTCTTGTAATAGGATTCACGACTTGCATGTCGATGAGTATGACAACCGGCAGGAGCCATAGGAGTTGTCTTTATTTTTTGTATGACCTGCGTGTCATTGAATAACGCCATGTAAACTACTTTACTTTATTGCTAAACGTTAGTCATAGAAGTAGAAGTAGTCGTTGGCGTGACAACTTCATGAAGACACGATGATGGAGATCATGATGATGGAGATCATGGTGTCAAGCCGGTGACAAGATGATCATGGAGCCCCGAAGATGGAGATCAATGGAGCTTTATGATATTGGCCATATCATGTCACAACTATATAATTGCATGTGATGTTTATTATGTTTATGCATCTTGTTTACTTAGGACGACGGTAGTAAATAAGATGATCCCTTACAAAATTTCAAGAAGTGTTCTCCCCTAACTGTGCACCGTTGCTACAGTTCGTCGCTTCTAAGCACCACGTGATGATCGGGTGTGATGGATTCTTACGTTCACATACAACGGGTGTAAGACAGTTTTACACAGCGAAAACACTTAGGGTTAACTTGACGAGCCTAGCATGTGCAGACATGGCCTCGGAACACGGAGACCGAAAGGTCGAACACGAGTCGTATGGAAGATACGATCAACATGAAGATGTTCACCGACGATGACTAGTCCGTCTCACGTGATGATCGGACACGGGCTAGTCGACTCGGATCGTGTAACACTTAGATGACTAGAGGGATGTCTAATCTAAGTGGGAGTTCATAATTTGATTAGAACTTTATTATCATGAACTTAGTCTAAAACCTTTGCAAATATGTCTTGTAGATCAATGGCCAACGCTAATGTCAACATGAACTTCAACGCGTTCCTAGAGAAAACCAAGCTGAAAGATGATGGTAGCAACTATACGGACTGGGTCCGGAACCTGAGGATCATCCTCATAGCTGCCAGAAAGCAATATGTCCTAGAAGGACCGCTAGGTGACGCTCCCGTCCCAGAGAACCAAGACGTTATGAACGCTTGGCAAGCTCGTGCTGATGATTACTCCCTCGTTCAGTGCGGCATGCTTTACAGCTTAGAACCGGGGCTCCAAAAGCGTTTTGAGCACCACGGAGCATATGAGATGTTCGAAGAGCTGAAACTAGTTTTCCAAGCTCATGCCCGGGTCGAGAGATATGATGTCTCTGACAAGTTCTACAGTTGTAAGATGGAGGAAAACAGTTCTGTCAGTGAGCACATCCTGAAGATGTCTGGGTTGCACAACCGTATGACCCAGCTGAACATAAACCTCCCAGATGAGGCGGTCATTGACAGAATCCTCCAGTCGCTCCCACCAAGCTACAAGAGCTTTGTGATGAACTACAACATGCAGGGGATGGTAAAGACCATTCCTGAAGTGTTCTCGATGCTGAAGTCAGCAGAGGCTGAAATCAAGAAAGAACATCAAGTGTTGATGGTCAATAAGACCACTAAGTTCAAGAAGGGCAAGGGTAAGAAGAACTTCAAGAAGGACGGCAAAGATGTTGCCGCGCCCGGTAAGCCTGTTGCCGGGAAGAAGTCAAAGAATGGACCCAAGCCTGAGACTGAGTGCTTTTATTGCAAGGGGAAGGGTCACTGGAAGCGGAACTGCCCCAAATACTTAGCGGATAAGAAGGCCGGCAACACCAAAGGTATATTTGATATACATGTGATTGATGTGTACCTTACCAGTACTCGTAGTAACTCCTGGGTATTTGATACCGGTGCCGTTGCTCATATTTGTAACTCACAGCAGGAGCTGCGGAATAAACGGAGACTGGCGAAGGACGAGGTGACTATGCGCGTCGGGAATGGTTCCAGAGTCGATGTGATCGCCGTCGGCACGCTGCCTCTACATTTACCTACGGGATTAGTTTTGAACCTTAATAATTGTTATTTAGTGCCATGTTTGAGCATGAACATTGTATCTGGATCTCGTTTAATACGAGATGGCTACTCATTTAAGTCTGAGAATAATGGTTGTTCGATTTATATGAGAGATATGTTTTATGGTCATGCTCCGATGGTCAATGGTTTATTCTTAATGAATCTCGAGCGTAATGTTACACATGTTCATAGTGTGGATGCCAAAAGATGTAAAGTTGATAACGATAGTCCCACATACTTGTGGCACTGCCGCCTTGGTCACATTGGTGTCAAGCGCATGAAGAAGCTCCATGCTGATGGACTTTTGGAGTCTCTTGATTATGAATCGTTTGACACATGCGAACCATGCCTCTTGGGCAAAATGACCAAGACTCCGTTCTCCGGAACAATGGAGCGAGCAACCAACTTGTTGGAAATCATACATACCGATGTGTGCGGTCCAATGAGCGTTGAGGCTCGCGGAGGATATCGTTATGTTCTCACTCTCACTGATGACTTGAGTAGATATGGGTATGTCTACTTAATGAAACACAAGTCTGAGACCTTTGAAAAGTTCAAGGAATTTCAGAGTGAGGTAGAGAATCAACGTGACCGAAAGATAAAATTCTTACGATCAGATCGTGGAGGAGAATACTTAAGTCACGAATTTGGTACACACTTAAGGAAATGTGGAATCGTTTCACAACTCACGCCGCCTGGAACACCTCAGCGAAACGGTGTGTCCGAACGTCGTAATCGCACTCTATTGGATATGGTGCGGTCTATGATGTCTCTTACCGATTTACCGCTATCATTTTGGGGATACGCTCTAGAGACAGCTACATTCACTTTAAATAGGGCACCGTCTAAATCCGTTGAGACGACACCGTATGAATTATGGTTTGGAAAGAAACCTAAGCTGTCGTTTCTAAAAGTTTGGGGATGCGATGCTTATGTCAAGAAACTTCAACCTGAAAAGCTCGAACCCAAGTCGGAAAAATGCGTATTCATAGGATACCCTAAGGAAACTGTCGGGTATACCTTCTACTTAAGATCCGAAGGCAAGATCTTTGTTGCCAAGAACGGATGCTTTCTGGAAAAAGAGTTTCTCTCGAAAGAAGTAAGTGGGAGGAAAGTAGAACTCGATGAAGTACTACCTCTTGAACGGGAAAGTGGCGCAGCGCAGGAAACCGTTCCTGTGATGCCCACACCAACTGAAGAGGAAAACAATGATGATGATCAAGGTACTTCGGATCAAGTTACTACTGAACTTCGTAGGTCCACAAGGACACGTTCCGCACCAGAGTGGTACGGCAACCCTGTCCTGGAAATCATGTTGTTAGACAACAATGAACCTTCGAACTATGAAGAAGCGATGGCGGGCCCGGATTCCAACAAATGGCTTGAAGCCATGAAATCCGAGATAGAATCCATGTATGAAAACAAAGTATGGACTTTGACAGACTTGCCCGATGATCGGCGAGCGATAGAAAACAAATGGATTTTTAAGAAGAAGACGGACGCGGATGGTAATGTTACCATCTATAAGGCTCGACTTGTCGCTAAGGGTTATCGACAAGTTCAAGGGATTGACTACGACGAGACTTTCTCTCCCGTAGCGAAGCTGAAGTCCGTCCGAATCATGTTAGCAATTGCCGCATACTATGATTATGAGATATGGCAGATGGACGTCAAAACGGCATTCCTTAACGGACATCTTAAGGAAGAGCTGTATATGATGCAGCCGGAAGGTTTTGTCGATCCTCGGAACGCTAACAAAGTATGCAAGCTCCAGCGATCCATTTATGGACTGGTGCAAGCATCTCGGAGTTGGAACATTCGCTTTGATGAGATGATCAAAGCGTTTGGGTTTGCGCAGACTTATGGAGAAGCCTGCGTTTACAAGAAAGTGAGTGGGAGCTCTGTAGCATTTCTCATATTATATGTAGATGACATACTCTTGATGGGAAATGATACGAAACTTCTGGACAGCATTAAGGCCTACTTGAACAAGTGTTTTTCAATGAAGGACCTTGGAGAAGCTGCTTATATATTAGGCATCAAGATCTATAGAGATAGATCGAGACGCCTCATAGGTCTTTCACAAAGCACATACCTTGATAAGATTTTGAAGAGGTTCAAAATGGATCAGTCCAAGAAGGGGTTCTTGCCTATGTTACAAGGTGTGAGACTGAGCTCGGCTCAGTCACCGACCACGGCAAAAGATAAAGAAGAGATGAGTGTCATCCCCTATGCTTCAGCCATAGGATCTATTATGTATGCCATGCTGTGTACCAGACCCGATGTAAACCTTGCCGTAAGTTTGGTAGCAAGATACCAAAGTAATCCCGGCAAGGAACACTGGACAGCGGTCAAGAATATCCTGAAGTACCTGAAAAGGACGAAGGACATGTTTCTCGTTTATGGAGGAGACGAAGAGCTCGTCGTAAAGGGTTACGTCGACGCTAGCTTCGACTCAGATCTGGATGACTCTAAGTCACAAACCGGATACGTGTATATGTTGAATGGTGGAGCAGTAAGCTGGTGCAGCTGCAAGCAGAGCGTCGTGGCGGGATCTACGTGTGAAGCGGAGTACATGGCAGCCTCGGAGGCAGCGCATGAAGCGATTTGGGTGAAGGAGTTCATCACCGACCTAGGAGTCATACCCAATGCGTCGGGGCCGATCAAACTCTTCTGTGACAACACTGGAGCTATTGCCCTTGCCAAGGAGCCCAGGTTTCACAAGAAGACCAGGCACATCAAGCGTCGTTTCAACTCCATCCGTGAAAATGTTCAAGATGGAGACATAGAGATTTGCAAAGTGCACACGGATCTGAATGTCGCAGATCCGCTGACTAAACCTCTCTCGCGTGCAAAACATGATCAACACCAGAACTCTATGGGTGTTCGATTCATCACAATGTAACTAGATTGGTGACTCTAGTGCAAGTGGGAGACTGTTGGAAATATGCCCTAGAGGCAATAATAAAAGTATTATTATATTTCAATGTTCATGATAATTGTCTTTTGTTCATGCTATAACTGTATTATCCGGAAATCGTAATACACGTGTGAATACTTAGACCACAATATGTCCCTGGTGAGCCTCTAGTTGACTAGCTCGTTGTGATCAACAGATAGTCATGGTTTCCTGACTATGGACATTGGATGTCGTTGATAACGGGATCACATCATTAGGAGAATGATGTGATGGACAAGACCCAATCCTAAGCATAGCATAAAAGATCGTGTAGTTCGTTTTGCTAGAGCTTTGCCAATGTCAAGTATCTCTTCCTTCGACCATGAGATCGTGTAACTCCCGGATACCGTAAGAGTGCCTTGGGTGTATCAAACGTCACAACGTAACTGGGTGACTATAAAGGTGCATTACAGGTATCTCCGAAAGTATCTGTTGGGTTGACACGGATCGAGACTGGGATTTGTCACTCCGTATGACGGAGAGGTATCTCTGGGCCCACTCGGTAATGCATCATCATAATGAGCTCAATGTGACCAAGGTGTTGGACACGGGATCATGCATTACGGTACGAGTAAAGTGACTTGCCGGTAACGAGACTGAACAAGGTATTGGGATACCGACGATCGAGTCTCGGGCAAGTAACGTACCGATTGACAAAGGGAATTGTATACAGGGTTTGATCGAATCCTCGACATCGTGGTTCATCCGATGACAACATCGAGGAGCATGTGGGAGCCACCATGGGTATCCAGATCCCGCTGTTGGTTATTGACCTGAGAGCGTCTCGGTCATGTCTGCATGTCTCCCGAACCCGTAGGGTCTACACACTTAAGGTTCGGTGACGCTAGGGTTATTAGGAAGACTAGTATGTGACTACCGAATGTTGTTCGGAGTCCCGGATGGGATCCCGGACGTCACGAGGAGCTCCGGAAGGGTCCGGAGGTAAAGATTTATATATGGGAAGTTGTCAAACGGGCACCGGGAAGTTTCGGGGTCATACCGGTATTGTACCAGGGCCACCGGAAGGGTTCCGGGGGTCCACCGGGAGGGGCCACCCCTCCCGGGGGACCACATGGGCTGCGTGGGGAAGGGAGCCAGCCCCTGGTGGGCTGGGCGCACCCCCTCCCTTGGGCCCTTGCGCCTAGGGTTGAGGGGGGAACCCTAGAGGGGGCGCCCCCCTTGGCTTGGGGGGCAAGCCACCCTCTCCCCCTCTCCCCTTGGCTGCCGCCCCCCTCTAGATGGGATCTAGAGGGGCCGGCCCCCTTCTCCCTTCCCCCTATAAATAGAGGAGAGAGGGGAGGGCAGCCGCACCACCCTCCAAGGCGCAGCCCTCCCCTCCCCAACACCTCTGCTCCTCCGTTGTGTGCTCGGCGAAGCCCTGTCGGAGTACTGCTTCTCCACCATCACCACGCTGTCGTGCTGCTGGTGGAGCTTTCTTCCTCAACCTCTCCTTCCCCCTTGCTGGATCAAGAAGGAGGAGACGTCTCCCGTCCCGTACGTGTGTTGAACGCGGAGGTGCTGTCCGTTCAGCACTTGGTCATCGGTGATTTGAATCACGTCGAGTACGACTACATCATCACCTTGCAAGCTTCCGCACGCGATCTACAAGTGGTATGTAGATGCAAACTCACTCCCTCGACTCGTTGCTTAGATGAACTCATAGATGGATCTTGGTGAAACCGTAGGAAAAATTTTAATTTTCTGCAACGTTCTCCAACAGGACATGCGGGCCATCTTCATCGACAAGGCATCCGAGACCCTCGCGAGGGGCCATGCCTCGTGAGGGGGACGACACAAGACCTCCTCTGGAGTGGCCTAGCTAGGCAGGCTCACGAGGAGCGGGATATCAAGGTAGGGCAAACCTCACTAGGCTCTCGTGACATGAGCCATGACGACCGGTGCCAGGCGGGAGCCAGTGCGCACAACATCCCCATTCCCTTTTTGGTGCTAAGGAGGCAAGCACAGACGAAGAGTACCGAGGCATCAGGCAAAGGTTGCCATATTGGTGCAACAAGACCAAGACCAGGAGGACGGCAAGGCGGAGCTCACCGTGGAGCCCAAGAAGGCATCACCCCAGGGCTTTTCGCAGTGAAGACCGCTTTTGTCAGGATAACTTATACTAGCTGCCCCCCTTCAAATTTGCCCGCCATTGTTGGTTCCCTTCCCACTCGATATTTGGGGAAAGGACCAGGGCCTATATAAGTAGAACTAGCCACCACAGTAGAGGCATCTGATCTAGCCTTAGGCCAATCCTTAGCCTCACACCAAACACAAGAACACCCCAACCTCAGGAGGTCGTTCTTCCCCTTGTACTGTTCATCATCAGCCCAAGAGGCAATCCACCACCACACACACTGGAGTAGGGTATTACACCACAACGGTGGCCCAAACCAGTATAAACCTTGTGTCTCTTTGTGTTGTGAGTTCGACGAGTTCGTCTGCAAGATCTTAGTGAGCTGGGGCATAGATCGATTAGAGGGATAGACTTCACGCGCACCCTAGTGATCGAACCTTAACGGTTTCCCGGAACCCCACATCGGACATCACCGAACCTTAAGTGTGTAGACCTTACGGGTTTGGGAACCATGTAGACATGACCGAGACATCTCTCCGACGAATAACCAACATCGGGATCTGGATACCCATGTTGGCTACCACATGTTCCACGATGATCTCATCGGATGAACCACAATGTCGGGGATTCAATCAATCCCGTACACAATTCCCTTTGTCTACCGGTATGATACTTGCCCGAGATTCGATCATCGGTATCCCTATACCTTGTTCAATCTCGTTACCGGCAAGTCTCTTTACTCGTCCGTAACACATCTTCCAGTGATCAACTCCTTGGTCACATTGAGTTCATTATGATGATCTCCTACTGAGTGGGCCCAGAGATACCTCTCCGTCACACGGAGTGACAAATCCCAGTCTCGATTCGTGCCAACCCAACAGACACTTTCGGAGATACCCGTAGTGCACCTTTATACCCACCCAGTTACATTGTGACATTTGGCACACCCAAAGCATTCCAACAGTGTCCGGGAGTTGCACAATCTAATGGTCTAAGGAAAAGATACTTGACATTAGAAAAGCTTTAGCAGAAGAACTACACGATCTTGTGTTATGCTTAGGATTGGGTCTTGTCCATCACATCATTCTCCTAATGATGTGATCCCGTTATCAACGACATCCAATGTCCATGGTTAGGAAACCATAACCATCTATTGATCAACGAGCTAGTCAACTAGAGGCTCACTAGGGACATGTTGAGGTCTATGTATTCACACATGTATTACGATTTCCAGATAACACAATTATAGCATGAACAATAGAAAATTATCATGAACAAGTAAATATAATTATAACCACTTTATTCTTGCCTCTAGGGCATATTTCCAACATACATGCCACTGAGTCACACCCAAGCGGCTTGGGGATGATGCAGCCCAAGGGGCGCCCCCAGCAAGGTAAGCCAAAGACATAAAAAGAGATACATGCTGCAGGGAAGGACCCACGCGGCCTGGGAATGATGCAGCCCTGAGGGCGCTCCCAGCTGAAATGAACTTGGTAGATGTCTCCTGGTTCTGTTGTAGAGCGGTGTTGGGGCAGCTGAAGATGTGCGGTGAAGGGGCCGACCCTCACGAGCCACCGGGGCCCTGAGCCTCAGGGGCTCTCTAGGGGTCCAGGTTGTTCCTTGAGGACCGTCTCCATCTCTGCTAGGATCGCGTGGTGCCTGGCCTCCTAAGCCGCCAGGATGCTCCACAGGTGACGCTGTAGGTGGCAGTCGCATTCGGCAGGCCGAAAGGCATGCGAACATAGCTATGCGGCGGACCCTCGCAGCGTCCCACGTGCGAAGGCCAGAAGCGCTCCTGAGATGCGGCTCGGTTGAGCCCTGGGACGTTGATGCAGACACGCAGCCACCATCCTCGCCTGGATGGGGAGCCATGCCAGGCAAGCAACGGTCGCCACGCACGACCCTTGCTTCCTGAAACTCCTGAGTGGTCTTGGCAATGAACTCCTGAGCGTTGGGCTTTCCATGCCATGTGTCTTCCTGACGGAAACGTGCCACGAAGCACGCCTCCAAGTGGTGCCTGAGCACCTCCCTCGTGATGTTGGCGAGGTCTGAGGCCCTCCAGAAGAGAGCCCCCGAGTCATGCCCGAGGAGGGCGCCAAGCGTGCCTTCCTATGCGATGGAAGGAGGCGCCCGAGGCATGGGCGCTGATCCTAGTGCGGCACCACCCGAGGTGCCGACCTCCTAAGGCCCTGTGCGGAGCGGTTGCTTCTTCTTCTTTGGGATGGCCTCAGGAGAGTTCTCGCACTTGCTATCCGGGTCCTCGATTGCTGCGGCTTGGAAGGCACGCTCGAGGGAGCACACCGCATCTCTCTCTTCATAGGGGACCGTGATGATTCCGTCGCTTCTTGGCATCTTGAGGATGTTGTAGCCGTGGTGGGTCACGACCATGAACTTGGCCAGTGCTGGATACCCGAGGATGGCATTATATGGCAGGTGGATGTGGGCGACGTCGAAGTCGATGAGCTCGGTGTGGTAGTTGTTACGGTGTCTGAAGGTGACAGGGAGGCAGACCTGCCCTATCGGGGTTGTGGAACCGTCGGTAACTCCTGAGAAGGGCTTGGTAGGCTGGAGCTGATCATATGGCACTTGAAGGTTGTCGAACATTTCAACGGATAGGACGCTAAGCCCTGCGCCGCCATCGATGAGGGTCTTGGTGACTTGCACGTTGCTGATGACGGGTGAATAGAGCATCGGGAGAAAGCCAGCAGTAGCCGTGCACTTGAGTTGATCTGCTGAGCTGAAGGTGATGGCGCACCTGAACCACTTGAGCGGGCGCGTGGCCTCGAGCCTGGGGAGGGCTGCGTTCACCTCGCGAGCAAACTGCTTGAAGATACACTGAGAGGCTGGGGCCTGAGCTCCGCCCAAGATGCAAGCGATAGCACGTGGCTCCTTGAAGCCCCCGGCCCCCTTGTCATGATGATGGTTGTCATTCCTTCTTGGCGGTGGCGGCAGCTGAGGAAGGCATGGGTTACCCTAGGGGTGGTCCTCACGAGGCTGATCCCTCCAGGCGCCCTCGCAAGGCTGGTCCTGCCAGTGTTCCTCACGAGGTCGGTCATGCCACTCCTGGCGAGGGCCACGGTCGTCCCATCGTCCTCCGCCACGTCCTCCTCCTCGTTCGTAGCCCCAGTCATTGCGCTCGGGGCGTCGATTGAAGCGTTCTTCTCGAATGGCCCTAAGCTCCTAGCAATCGTTGGTGTTGTGGGTGTGGAGCTTGTGGTAGGCGCAGAACGGTCGGCTGTCCTTGGACGACTCCAGCTGGTCCCTGCCGCGCTTCTTGTCTGGTTCCGCCGTGAGCACGGCCACTCCCTTCTGCTTCACGTCCTTGGCCTTGGTCTTCTTTTCTTCCGGGTCGGCAGCTGGGAGCTCGAGGAGGGAGAGGCGTCCCTCTTCAGCTCTTACGCACTTGGTCAGGTTGAACAACTCCAGGGATGTGCAAAACTCCTCATGGATGGCGAGCTCCTCCTTCATCTTGATGTCACGGACGCCATCAGAGAACGCTGAGATGATGGCCTCGTCCGTCACCTTGGGGATCTTGAGGCAGACGTTGTTGAAGCGCTGGATGTATATCTGCAGGGTCTCCCCGGGCTGCTGCCTGATGCGGTGCAGGTCACCCGCGGCCGGGGGGCGGTCGCGAGTGCCCTGAAAGTTGGCGATGAAGCGGCTGCGCATCTCATCCCAGGTGGAGGTCGAGCCGAGAGGCAGGTTCAGGAGCCACGAGCAGGCACCTTCCTTGAGTGCCATGGGAAACCAATTTGCCATAACTTTCTCGTCGCTGTTGGCCGCCTCGATGCTCGCTCGTAGAGCTGCAAGAACTCCGTGGGGTCGGGGGTGCCGTCATAGTAAGGAGGCAGGTCCGGTTTGAACTTGCCCGGCCAGGCGACACTACACAGCTCGGGGGTGAAGGCACGTCAGCCTGTTGTGGTCACCGGGGGCGTTTTCTGATGCAGAGCTTGCTCTTGATGGTACCTGCGCACCGCTGCTATAGGCAGTATGCGGTCTTGTTGTGCTGGTGCAGGGAGCACGGGGGCGCCTTCTTGAGGCCGAGGAATTTCTTGACAGCTTCCTTCTTATCGCGCGGGTGCCGGACGCGGTGAGTCATGCCCAGGGGCCATGCGCCTTGGCGCCAGGTTGCCGTCTTGGGGAAGAGGTGGTGGAGGCGCTCCATGAGCTGGATCACCCGTACCTAGCGGAGGGCGAGGCAGGGACAGCTCGGGAGAGACCCCTGCGGCGCTGACGAGCTCGGTGATGCGAGCGAGCCATTCCTCGTAGAGGTCGTCGATGGGGCGGTAACGCAGGAGCTGGCGTGCCATAAGAAGCGAGGCCTGCGCGTCCGTGGGGGCGCGATGAGCGTGGGACGACGAACCGGCTGGGGTCTGCGACGGAGTGGCGGTGCGAATGTCCCGCCGCACCAAGGGGTGCAGCGAGGATGCTTGCTGCTCGTTCCCCGCCGGGCTGGTGGTGGTATTGGCGGCAGGCAACGGAGAATGATGGGGAGGTACGCCGATAGGAGCCGTCTGGGCAACGCGTGCAGTGAGAGCGGCCCGGCGCTCGGCGCGGGCTCGGCGAGCATCGGACATGTATGCGACGAAGCGATGGGACGCGGATCAGTGGAAGGAAGACTTCGACGCCCCCCTACCTGGCGCGCCAAATGTCGGATTTAGGGTTCCGGCAAAACCCTTGAGGTTCGAACACTGGGGTGCGCACGAAGATTTCCCCCTACTAAATCTCGCCCTCAGCCTCGCCGTGATCTCTAAGCTTAGCTTGATGAACTCACAACACAAGAGACACAAGGTTTATACTGGTTCGGACACCGTTGTGGTGTAATACCCTACTCCAGTGTGGTGGTGGTGGATTGCCTCTTGGGTTGATGATGAACAGTACAAGGGAAGAACAACCTCCTGAGTAGAGGTGTTCTTGTGCTTGGTGGATGTGTGTGGGTGAGGATTGCTCAAGATGACTGGAGGTCGAGACGAGTTCCCGATCCGTTCATTCCGTTGCCTCCTACTATGGTGGGTAGTCCTATTTATAGAGGCCCTGGCCCTCTCCCCAAATATTGAGGAGGAAGGGATACAACAACGACCAATTTGAAAGGGGACATCTAGTACAAGCTATCCTAACTAAAGTTGGTCTTTGCCTGTCAAAGGCGCTGGTGGTGACGCCGTCTTGGGCTCCACATTGACCTCCGTCCTGCCATCCTGCTGGTCTTGATCTTGTCGCACCGATATGGAAACTTTTGCCTGATGCCTTGGTACTCCGCGCCTGCGCTTGCCCCCTTAGCACCAAAGGGGAAACGAGGACACTGCACGCGCTGGCGCCCGCCTGGCCTTGGTCGTCATGGCTTGCATCACCAGAACCTCACGAGGTACCCCTTTCCTTGATCTCTCCGCCCCCTCGCAAGCCTGCCTCGTGAGGCCGCTCCTGAGGAGGCCTTGTGTCGTCCGCCTCGCGAGGCTTGGCCCCTCGCGAGGGTCTTGAGTGTTTGGCTGACGAAGACTGGCCGTACTGGGCCGCTGGTGGAGCCACGACATGGGCCGCATGCAGGCAAGTCTAGGGAACACCGTTCCCACAACGCCGACAGATATGATCAACATAGAGTTGTTCAGCATTGAAGACTACCCCATCTCACATGATGATCGGACATGGGTTCATTGATTTGGATCATGTATCACTTAGAGAACTTGAGGGATGTTGATTGAAGTGGGAGTTCATTAGTAATTTGATTATTTGAACTAAAATTTATCATGAACTTAGTCTTAATAGTTTTTGCTTATCTATGTTTTAGATCAATGGCCCGTGCTACCGTTCCCTTGAATTTTAATGTGTTCCTAGAGAAAGCTAAGTTGAAAGATGATGGTAGAAACTACACGGACTGGGTCCGTGATTTGAGGATTATCCTCATTGCTGCACAGAAGAATTATCTCCTTGATGCACCGCTAGGTGACAGACCTGCTGCAGGAGCTACTGCAGATGTTATAAACGTCTTGCAAGCTCGATCTGATGACTACTCAAAAGTTAAGTGTGCCATGCTTTACGGCTTAGAACTGAGACTTCAAAGACGTTTTGAACGCCATAGAGCATATGATATGTTCCAAGAGCTGAAGTTGACATTTCAAGCTACTACATGGGTTGAGAGATATGAAGTCTCCAACAAGTTCTATAGCTGTAAGATGGAGGAGAACAGTTCTATCAGTGAAGACATGCTCAAAACGTCTAGGTATCATAACCACTTGACTCAGCGGGGAATTGATCTTCCAGTTGAGAGTGTTATTGACAGAGTTCTTCAGTCACTGCCACCAAGCTACAAAGGCTTCATGATGAACTATAATATGCAAAGGATGACGAAAACGATTCCCGAGCTCTTCACGATGCTGAAATCGGCGGAAGTAGAAACCAAACAATAGAATCAAGTGTTGATGGTTAACAAGACCACTAGTTTCAAGAAAAAGGGAAAAGGAAAAAAGGAAACTTCAAGAAGAGTGGCAACCAAGTTGCCGCTCCCATGAAGAAGCCCAAATTGGACCCAAGCCTGAAACTGAGTGCTTCTACTGGTCACTAGAAATGGAACTGCCCCAAATACCTGGTGGACAAGAAGGATGGCAAAGTGAACAAAGGTATATTTGATATACATGTTATTTATGTGTACCTTACAAATGCTCGTAGTAGTGCCTGGGTATTTTATACTGGTTCAATTGCTCATATTTGTAACTCGAAACATGATCTGCGGAATAAACGAAGATTGTCTAAGGACGAGGTGACGATGTGCGTCGGGAATGGTTCCAAGGTCGATGTGATCGCAGTCGGCATGCTACCTCTACATCTACCTTCGGGATTAGTTTTAGAGCTCAATTATTATTATTTGGTGCCAACGTTGAGCATGAACATTGTATCTGGATCTTGTTTAATGCGAGAAGGTTATTCATTTAAGTCAGAGAATAATGGCAAGGGGGTACAAGAGTGATCCAGGAGTGGATCACTGGATAGTGGTCAAAATTATCCTTAGGGGAATAAGGAAACGTTTCTCGGTTATGGAGGTGATAAAGAGTTCGGCGTAAAGGGTTATGTTGATGCAAGCTTTAACACCAATCCAGATGTGTCTCATTAGCAAACCGGATATGTATAGTGGAGCAACCATTTGGAATAGCTCCAAGTGGAGCATGGTAGCAGCATCTACAATATGACATAAAGATTTGCGAAGTACACACAGATCTGAATGTTGTAGACCTGTTGACTAAAACCTCTCTCACAAGCATAACATGATCATACCCCAGAACTCATTGAGTGTTAATCACATGGTGATGTGAACTAGATTATTAACTCTAGTTAACTCTTTGGGTGTTAGTCACACGGCAATGTGACTAATGAGTTAGCCACGGGATCTTGTATTACAGAACGAGTAAACAGACTTGCCAGTAACTAGATTATTGACTCTAGTAAACTATTTGGGTTTTAGTGACATGGTGATGCAAAATATGAGTGTTAATCACATGGCGATGTGAACTAGATTATTGACTCTAGTGCAAGTGGAAGAGTGTTGGAAATATGCCCTAGAGGCAATAATAAATTGGTTATTACCATATTTCCTTGTTCATGATAATCGTTTACTATCCATAATAGAATTGTATTGATTGGAAACTCAAGTACATGTGTGGATACATGGACAACAACATGTCCCTAGTGAGCCTCTACTAGACTAGCTCGTTAATCAAAAGATGGCTATGGTTTCCTAGTCATAGACATGAGTTGTCATTTGATAATGGGATCACATCATAAGGAGAATGATGTGATGGACAAGACCCAAACTATGAACATAGCATATGATCGTATCAAGTTTATTGCTATCGTTTTCTGCATGTCAAGTATATGTTCCTATGACCATGAGATCATGCAACTCACTGACACCGGAGGAGTACCTTGTGTGTACCAAACATCGCAACGTAACTGGGTGACTATAAAGGCGCTCTACAGGTATCTCCGTGGGTGTCTGTTGAGTTGGCAAGGATCAAGACTAGGATTTGTCACTCCGTGTGACGGGGAGGTATCTCAGGGCCCACTCGGTAATACATCATCACAATGAGCTTGCAAGAAATTTGACTAATGAGTTAGCCATGGGATCTTGTATTACGAAATGAGTAAAGAGGCTTGCCGGTAACGAGATTGAACTAGGTAAGGGGATACCGACGATCAAATCTCGGGGAAGTAACATCCGATAGACAAAGTGAACTGCATACAGGATTAGCTGAATCCTTGACATCGAGGTTCAACCGATAAGATCTTCGTAGAATATGTAGGAACCAATACGGGCATCCATGTACTGCTATTTGTTATTGACCGTAGAGTTGTCTCGGTCATGTCTGCATAGTTCTCGAACCCGCAGGGTCTACACACTTAACGTTTGGTGACGTTATAAGTATAGTTGAGTCATTATGGTGGTTACCGAAGATTGTTCGGAGCCCCGAATGAGATCCGGACGTGACGAGGAACTCCAGAATGGTCTGGAGGTGAAGATAGATATATTGGGTGAAGGTTATTGGAGTCCGGAATTGTTCCAGGGTTATCGGGTGATGACCAGAGTCACCGAAAGGGGTTTCGAGGGGGGGGGGGGCGGACAAGTGTTGGGGGGGCCCATGGGCCAAGGGGAGGGGCAAACCAGCCCACTAAGGGGCTGAGCACCATACTCACCCCATCTCACGTAACCAGGATGGTTGGGGGCGCCCCTAGGGCTTCCCACCACTTTGGCTTGGGGCTCAAGTCTCCTAGGGGGAAAACCCATCTAGGGTTTCCCTCTTTTGGCCGCTGGCCCTAGATGGGATCTACTAGGGGCGCCCCCTCTCCCCTTCCCCCTATATATAGAGAGGTAGAGAGAGGGCAGCCACAACCTTCCACGCCATGGCGTTGCCCCTCCTCTCCCTCGTATCCGTCTTCCTCTCTATAGTGCTTAGCGAAGCTCTGTTGAGATTCTGCCACCACCACCGCCACCACGCCGTCGTGCTGCCGGAGGACTCGAGCTACTACTTCACCATCGCTCGCCTGATCGAGGAGGTGAATGCGTCATCAAGCCGTACGTGTGTTGAATGCGGAGGTGCCGTCCGTTCGACACTTGGATCGGGAGTTTGCGGGACGGATTGTGATTGGATCGCGAAGACGTCCGACTACATCTCCTAGATTGATCTACAAGGGTATGTAGATGCAATCTCTCCTCTCATAGATGGTCATCTCCTAGATTGACTTGGTGAGCGTAGGAATTTTTTTCCCATGCAACATTCCTGATACATCTCCAACGTATCTATAATTTTTTATTGTTCCATGCTATTATATTATCCACCTTGGACGTTTCATATGCATTTATATGCTATTTTATATGATTTTTTGGACTAACCTATTAACCTAGAGCCTAGTGCCAGTTTATATTTTTCCTTGTTTTTGAGTTTTACAGAAAAGGAATACCAAACGGAGTCCAATTGACCTGAAAATTTATGGAGATTATTTTTGGACCAGAAGAAGCCCACAGAGCATTGGAGATGGACCATAAGAGTCCCAAGGCCACCACTACGATGGAGGGAGCGCCCTACCCCTGGGCGCACCCCCTACCTCATGGACCCCCTGACTTGTTCCTGACGCCAACACCTCTTATATATCCCCAAACTTCCAGAACAGAACCAAGATCAGGAGTTTCGCCGCCGCAAGCCTCTATAGCCATCAAAAACCCATCGGGACCCTGTTCCGACACCCTGCCGGAGGGGGAATCATCACCGGTGTCCATCTTCATCATCCCGGCGCTTTCCATGACGAGGAGGGAGTAGTTCACCCTCGGGGCTGACGGTATGTACCAGTAGCTATGTGTTTGATCTCTCTCTCTCTCTCTCGTGTTCTTGATATGGCACGATCTTGATGTACCATGAGCTTTTCTATTATAGTTGGATCTTATGATGTTTCTTCCCCTCTACCCTCTTGTAATGGATTGAGTTTTCCCTTTGAAGTTATCTTATCAGATTGAGTCTTTAAGGATTTGAGAACAATTGATGTATGTCTTGCATGTGCTTATCTGTGGTGACAATGGGACATTCACATGATCCATTTGATGTGTGTTTTTGTGATCACCACTTGCAGGTTTGTGACCTTGGGAATCTATGCATAGGGGTTGGCACACGTTTTCATCTTGACTCTCCGGTAGAAACTTTGGGGAACTCTATGAAGTACTTTGTGTTGGTTTGAATAGATGAATCTGAGATTGTGTGATGCATATCATATAATCAAACCCACAGATACTTCTGGTGACATTGGAGTATCTAGTTGACATTAGTGTTTTGGTTGATGTGTGTCTTAAGGTGTTATTTTAGTACAAACTCTAGGGTTGTTTGTGACACTTAAGGAATAGCCCCATAGATCGATCAGAAAGAATAACTTTTAGGTGGTTTCGTACCCTACAATAATCTCTTCGTCTGTTCTTCGCTATTACTGACTTTGGAGTGACACTTTGTTGCACGCTGAGGGATTGTTATATGATCTAATTATGTTATTATTGTTGAGAGAACT
Organism: Triticum aestivum; assembly: GCF_018294505.1. Lineage (NCBI taxonomy): Eukaryota > Viridiplantae > Streptophyta > Magnoliopsida > Poales > Poaceae > Triticum > Triticum aestivum. The sequence continues at coordinate 668,276,702 of NC_057797.1, read as the reverse complement.
TGCAGCCCATAGATACTACCCATTTCAATTGACATGATGCATATGTAGTGTATATACTTGCTTGCGAGTACTTTGGATGAGTACTCACTGTTGCTTTGCTCCCTCTTTCCCCCCTTTTCCATTCTTCTCAGACTACGCAACCAGATGATGAAGTCTAGGAGCCAGATGCCACCTTCGACGACTACTACTACAAACCCGAGGGTGCCTACTACTACGTGGAGGCCGCCGACGACCATGAGTAGTTAGGAGGCTCCCAGGCAGGAGGCCCTGCCTTTTTGATCATGTTGCTTTTGTGCTAGCCTTCTTAAGGCAAACGTGTTTAACTTATGTCTGTACTCAGATATTGTTGCTTCCGCTGACTCGTTTGTATTCGAGATTACGTATTCGAGCCCTCGAGGCCCCTGGCTTGTAATATAAAGCTTGTATTATTTTAATTTGTGTCTAGAGTTGTGTTGCGATATCTACCCGTGAGTCCCTGATCTTGATCGTACACATTTGCGTGTATGATTAGTGTACGATTGAATCGGGGGCGTCACAATTTGGTATCAGAGCCAACTGCCTGTAGGAGCCCGCTTTCCAACTCCTTGGTCGAAGTTGAGTCTAGTCTTTGGAAAAACTTGTACTAACATGGCTGTGTGGCTTACGGGCCCACGTCGCCATTGGGTGGTATTAGGATATTTTATTCCTCATATATACTCTGGGACTCTGTTCTCTCTTCTATTTGGGTTAAATGAATTTACTAACTACATTAGGTTCTCGTAACGACTTTCCCCGGAGAGCCCCTTCATTCCGAATGGTTGCGTGCTTCACGAGAAGACTTCGAAGATTCTTTTTGATCTACTCCCAAGAACTTGTGTTCATTTCTTTTGCAATCTCTTAACACTGTTGAATCCTTATGGATAACCGCGTACCCTTGTTATTCATAATTCCATCCCTAGTTTTTCTTGTTATTACAAGATAACCGAAAGTATTCTCGGACTTTCAAGAATCCTTTTTCCGACTGCCTTGCAGCTCTTTTCTGCCTGAACAACCCTACGAATAATTCCTCACACTTATCGGGGATTCGTTCATCCCCAGTTGATCATATGTCTCACAACATTCTTCAAATGCAATTCGATCTCCCGAAGATCCTCTGCAGCCTAGTGCTCCCGAAAGTCTTGTCTGCATGCATTATGGTTAAATCCAAATGTCCAGCAATATTCATTAACATCCTTTGCCATTGTCATCCCGAGCCTATTGATTCATTATGTTTCGATTGCTTGTAATCATCAGTCAAACCCTGCAATCTGACCTTCCTGCTCATATGTCATTTTGGACATGAGTTGGATCTCAGCCAATCATGTTGCAATTGATTGTCCACCTAGTTCCCTTCAACTTGAACATCGAAAATTATTCAGCTGCTTCTATAATCCGATGACTCTGCATTATTTCTTCTTCTGATTGAATATCAATACTCACATCAGCTCCATTGTGGATCGCCAGATCCATTATTGGATTATCATCCGACAGTGTCCTTCATATTCAAAGAACCTCGTGAAGTTCTTTCCCAGACACATAATGCCTTTGGTAATTGTATCCTCTCCTTTTGTCAACCAAGATTTGCTTTCGAGCTTGTGTTGTTTACTTCTGAAGTTTGTGGAATAGGTTCCTAAGATGCCCCTATGGGTTCAACCTATGCCTCCCATAATCTGTTTGAACCTGAGAGTTTTAACAAGTCTTACTCTTCTGGTGTTTAGCCAGATAACATTTCAACACTACAACTTCGTCGAAAGAGAGAAGTAAATGAAATGATATGCATTGAAGAAGTGGGAGTCGGCCTTGAACTTTGTGTTCATGCCCATGGACACGATGTAGATCTTATCATGGAAGCTTCTCTTAAAATTAATTATCCCCATGGTATAAGATCATCTTATATCTGGGACTTGATCCTTTACAACCGTGGTTATGACCATGAGTGTTCCCCTTTGATCCCATTTCCCGCACAAGGTAAAGTACTTGCCTTCTACAGATCAATACATCTCCGCAACCTCTATTTTGATCTTCCTTTGAGTATTACCCTCCGGTATCTCGAGGATATCAAAGGACCATGTTGCTTCCTATGAGTCTTCATCTAGTATTGCTTCTCACCGATTTTTTCCCTGGGCTCTGATTTATTAGTCACTCAAGAACACCGATAAGTGAATCGATCCCGCACTCCGAATCAATAACTCTAAGTAATTTTCGTTGCTTACTAGTTAAATAATCCTTCAAGTCATTCCTAGCCTGATCGGGTATATCATTATTGTGCTGAAATTTAATTGTGCTACCTGGTGCTTCTTCCCGGAGCACAATTCTTGACGATGTGCTAAGCCTACGTCGATCTTCCTCGTCATATCTTTTCTCCTTGAACAGCAAGCTTGATTTCAAGTTTGTGTCATACCCATGGTACCAATAACCTTTCGTTTCATCATGCCTTTGACTTGATGTTATCGCCGCATGAAACCTCTCGACAAATATGTCATGATCATCATCAATATTCTGGGCTCTTCTAGGATATTATTTCAAATTCATGATAAGAAATACTATCCTTGCCCCTCGACGATTTGTGTTATTACCGACAACATTTTTTTCCTCCCCCCAACACAAACTCGTTCATATAATTTTGGAAATACATCCTTTTTGACATGTCGATGGATTGCAGCTGAAACCATATCTTTTTTCCTGATAAAATTGCATGAGATGTGTTCCCCAGGTCCGAACATTACCTTATGACCATGTCAATGCTATCTCGAAGCAATGACTGTGGTACTCCGAACATCATTAAGAACATTGGATGTCCAATGCTAGATGTTTCTTTTCCACTTATCCAAACACTGTTATATGGGTAATGTCATGAGTTTCCTTTCCCCTTTACCTAAATGGTAATCTACTTACAATCATGTCATGGATATCACCATCTGCTTGTCCTTGGAAGGTTATACTCCTGATATTTGTGTTTAAACACTTCTCTCTTTCCATGGTTCTGATTAAATGAATACTCACATTTTCCTTTCCATTGTTTTGTTTGACCTTTCTTGTAAGCTAACTTATCTGAGCTGAGATAATTCCCTGCTTAGGTAAACACCTCGGTGTACAACTCTGTCGGTAAGACCCTGCTGCTATTGTGATGACATTCCGGTAACCACCGATGGACGAGCACTTTGCCTATTGGCCCGCCTCATTAAACGAGCAAGAAAATGGTTCTCTTCGTCCCTCGCCCTTGGTACCGATGTTGTTGCCAACAGAACTGGCAGGCTATGCTCTGACATGCCTTGCTATCATGACCATGCAAGATGTCACCACTCTTTATACTCTTAACCCACATGGTGGGCCCATAACCCACAATTCCACAGGATCGAAACTTGACTCTCTCGTACCTCCCTATTTCCAAAGTTATTCCTTGCGCTTGACTTCGTATGTAATTCGCGAGGCACTTTCCGAGAGACAATCTATTCCCGATGCTCTGAACCCCCTTCTCACACTCTGTTTAGGTATCGATTGTTTGTCCATTCGCTTGAAACTTCCTATTGTACCTTCATACTTTGCTCTTGATGTTTTCTGAAGTTTCAACTTGAGAGATACTTCTGCCACACTCCCTCTATTGTTCATCAGATAATTATCCCTATAAGGGTCAGTTCTCTCGAAGTTACTCTTTGATTCCCCACTTAAATCTCGGGACGAGATTTCTCGTAGTGGAGGAGATTTGTCACATCCCCAGTATCACACCACAGTAATCCCTTATGATCATACCAAGTCATCATCATTTGCTTTGATTTATCATAGTGGTTAAATATCTCTTTTCACAATCCTTCTGTGAACTCAATTCAAAAGATGCTGGAAAAATGTTCACCATTTAGCAAATATTCCAAAACAACTTGTTGTTAAGGAAAACAACATCACCATCAAGTCCAAGTGGGCCATAGCATTTAAATTAGTGCCAAAACAACACTATAATGTCTAAATTCTTTTTTGAAAAATGCCAAAGGATTCCAAAATTCCCCAAACATTATGTGGAAATCTGGACTATACCATAGTATTTATGTGACCAAGTTTCACATTTTTACTAAGTCATTTGATGGCTTAAATTATTGCAAAACTATCTCTCGAAATAAAGCAGAGATAAAAATAGAAAAAAGGACGAGACTACTGCTGGGGACTGGGCCTAAGTGCACAATGCCTGGAGCCCAGCCCACCACGACCTCCTCCTCCCCCCCCCCGTTCTCTATTCAAGCGACCGAGGCGTGCCCGACGTTGCTGCCAAACCCACCTTGCCGACCACTCTGCTACAGGCGCCGCTGGTGTATAAAGATCCACCTCTCCTCCCCCTGGCTTCCTCATCCTTTCGCACCGTCCTCCTCGCTCTCCCTCGCTCGCTCCGCTCCTCCTTCTCTCCAGATCCACTGCAACGAGTGGAATCACCGCCGTGCTCCTTCGTTGTCGGGGCCACCGACAGCCCCGCGCCTGCTGACCTTGTCGGTGAGCTCCACCGGGGTCGACTCCTTCAACTGGTGGCCTCAGCTGGAGCTAGGAAGCACCAAAGCACCAGGTCCTCTTCGTCCCCATCTGCGACTGCCGCCATTCTTCACCGACTCCGGCGACACCCTCTGCTGCTACTAATCTTCCACGGGCCACCTTGAGCCACTTAGTGGGCTCCGTCACCTCTTCCTTTTCCTCCTTTAGCTTGTTGCGCCCGTAGCTCGCCACTTCTATTGTGGCCAAACACAGCGCCGTCGTCAAGCTCCTCGTCGTGGCCACGCTCGCCGATTTGCTCGTTCGAGCTCGTAGTTGTTCTCAGCACGCACGTGGGGCCCCGTAGCGCTAGCTTGCTTGCTCCGCCGTGCCATGTATCATCGGATCCGCCCATGCCCGAACTACGGCGCCGCCTCCGCCGCTCGCCGTCATCGTCTCCGGTCATTCCCGGTCAAACCGCCACCGTAGATCGACGCGTGAGCGAGTGCTCATTCAAACGCACTAGGCCGCACGCCAAATGGTCACCTGAGGCCGTTTTTCAGTGAGATCCGAGCCGTGCCGCCGCGTTTGGCGTCGCCGACATTGAGCCGCCGGCCACCACCGATGTGGCACACCAGGGGCCACCACTGGGTCACTGCTAGTGGGCCCCACAGGCTCCGTTGACTGGGTTGCCCCGGTTAACGTGCTGACTAGCACTACAAAAAAATACACTTCCGTGATGATACGTGTTTGTCACAGTAGGTCGCGTTTTTGTCATGCATGTACATCCATGACAAATTTATGACAGAATCAAGATAGTCATACTTGTGCTGTCGTAGAAGTGTTCCATGACATTACCAAAATTATCATCACGGAAGCGTCCACTTCCATGACGATAAATCACGCGTCACAGAAGTGCTTTCATCAAGGGTGACCGACACATGGTATCTATCGTAACGGAATGTCGTTAAGCTATCGGGTCGGGTTTTGGATCCGATAACCCGTTAACAGCCCCGACCAATGGGAAATTTCCATGTGTAAAATTCTTATTGGCCGGACGAAACATGTGTCAGCTTGTCAGTGGGTCAGATACGCGCCTATGATACGTCGACACATGGCACGGCCCAATAGAGGCCCATTCCCGTGAAAAGGCCAGCCCGTTTGACTTGGTCAAAAGCTAGCGGGCCGGCGCATGGAAAGCCTGTTAAGGGCATGTTCGCATATAGCCCATTTACAGCCCGCTAACCCAAGGCCCATTACGCCCTATCCGAATTAGGCCCAGTAGCGTCATCTGGGCCATCCAATATGATTTCAGCCCATTTTCACTTCTGGCCCATGTATAGCCCATGACGTCTTTCGGCCCATATGAGGCCCTTTGTAACTCTTGGCCCATTAGTGGCCCGTGCTGAAACTGGCCCGTAATGAACAGTGTATTACTTTACACCCATTTACGGCCCGTGGTGAAACTGGCCTGTAATGAATAGTGTATCACTTTATACCCATTAATGGCCCGTTATTCCGTGGGGCCGTTTCCAGCCCATGTTAACTTTCGGCCTTTTGAGGGCCATTTTATTCTTGGACTCATTTGCAGCATTTGGTTACTTACGGCTTGTTACTATCATTTTCTGCTTGTGGGCCAAATTCAGCCCGTCGTTACAGTCGGCCCGTTTGTGGACCGTTAGTCTGTTGGGCCATTTTCATAGCATCACCAAATACGGCCTATTAACGGCCCATTATGGTCAGCCCATAAAACGTACAATTTCCATTAAAGGCCCGTCTACGACCCATTAAAGGCCCATACAAGACCCATAAATGAGTCGGCAACCCATGGATCCTACGAGACATAGAATGCCCATGGATCCTATGAGACCTAGAAGGCCCATGGTGTCAGGACCCCGATTCTAAGTCACACCGATCTAGCATGTAACACCTCATATCACTTTGCGGCCTCACGCACGATATTCCCACGGGTGTCGCCTTACCTAGCCCGGGACCGTTTGCGCCTTTTGGCTCACGTATATGATAGTGTCGCTAGAATCCATATGACAGAGAACCCGGGCTGACATGACTAGTCATGAACCCAAAGTGGCACTAACTTACGGGGACAGGCATACATGAATCAACATCGAGCATGTCGGTCAGCAGTGTGTGAATCCGGGCTGTAGCACTGGGCTAACAGGACTCCGGGAACCCAGGTTGTAGCAGGCTAGGCAGGACTCCGGATGTCATCATTTGAAATTTCCCCGAAGGGACAGACACATGAATGAAGTGAATCACATGCCGGTCAGTCAAGTGTTTCGGAGCAGTAGTGCTGGGCTAGCAGGACTCCGGTGAACCAGGCTGTAGCGGACTGCTATGGCTCATGGAAGCACAAGACTACATTTCCCCATAAGAGAGGCTACCATGGTTAAACAACTAGGTTGTCGGATCCCACACATACCAAGCATTTCAATCATACACACAATATGCAGGATATGTGTAAATACAACATGGCATCACAACATAACTCTACGACTCAAGTATTTATTCATTAGTGTCACGACCGGTTTTCCAATCAAAATATTTATTGAGAAACCAATCTTTTGAGTCCAGTATGAGAGAAATCCTCCTCACTGGTAGACAAATTCTTGATACAATAAGCCAGTAGCATAGGATATATTACAGGGTTGAGCTAGGGCTGCTCAACAAATTATTACAAGCGCGCCAATAATTATACATAATGGCGGATATAACACAATGGTGTGGTGGCATACTACTGACTCGAGGATAAAGTGATGGTGGAATAACACAGTGGGGAGTGTGATAACACGACTCTCAAACTGGCATCTCATCGAGCGTCGAGGTGAGGCTCGATAAATTTATTCGGGTTGCGGAAGCGGATATAATACAGTGACCAAATCCAGGGTCGCACGAGACTGACTGGGATTCCTCTAGGCGTCGGACTCGCTATCGAACTCTTCATCCATGAGATCGCGTTCGTCAGCATCTGGCCAAATCAACAAGCCAGTGAGTACTTTGAAAGTACTCGCAAGACAGTTCGGACGTAAGATATAACAAATGCATGCATGAATGCGTCATGATTAATTCACCAATGTACATTTAAAGTATTAGCAGGCAAGGTAAGCAAAGAGGGAATCGGCGGTAGTCCACCTGAAATCCCGACAGAAATATAAATGGAAACCGATCGGGTGTCTGAAGCGATGCCTCGAAAGGTGAACAAATAAATAAAGGAGAAAATCATGCCACAGTCGGGCGTCTTAGCGACACCACATAAAGGGCTTTAAAAGAAATGCCACAGTCGGACGTCGGGGCGACATCACAGAAAGGGCTATAAAAGAAATGCCACAGTCGGACGTCGGGGCGACATCACGGAGAGGGCTTTAAAAGAAATGCCACAGTCAGACGTCGGGGCGACATCACAGAAAGGGCTTTAAAAGAAATGCCACAGTCGAACGTCGGGGCGACATCACAGAAAGGGCTTTAAAAGAATTGCCACAGTCGGACGTCGGGGCGACATCACAGAAAGGGCTTTAAAAGAAATGCCACAGTCGGACGTCGGGGCGACATCACAGAAAGGGCTTTAAAAGACTTGCCATAGTCGGACGTCGGGGCGACGTCACGGAAAGGGCTTTATTCACAAGTAAATAATACTCATAATAAATATTCAATTCATGATAATAAACAGGTTAGTCCACCCACAGGAATAACATTTAACAGGACTTAGCACTCATGGGATTCACCGGAGTCTCTGTCATCAAACTGATACTGTTAGGACAAGATAATATGAATTTGGACATGGAATAGATGATTTAAGGAATGTATGACTCTGCAGAGTTTGTACAAAAATTTTCCCACAGCCAACGGATTTCCGTAGTCACGAAGGACTAGTTCCGTTTACGGTTTTTCGGAAGAAAACACAGCTATCCAGTACACACCCATCCTACCTCTCGATGCCAGGACTCACCCTATACATCGTCCAAGAAAAACTTTTGAGACGGGGAGATCACAATCTCGAATAGCATGGGATCAAATTTATATACGCGCGCTCTAAGGGGTGCCCCCCTCTCGGTCCCAACCGGAAACACCCATGCCCCCTGACCGGATGACTGGCTTTAATCCAGGGCCATGGAACCATCATCCCGGCCTCTCCTTTTGGTGTGTACCAGGAAAGCGGTTCGCAACTTACTAAACCATATTCCTTGCGGAAAACATGTGGTAGTACAGGGAAGGAAATGAGAGGAACTGGACCGATACGGTTTGACATTAAAGTCATATAGTCTGGCATAAGACTGGCAGGCTACGACACTGCCATCTTACCCATCCTCATGCCAACACATGGCCATTCATACTCACATCCATCCACTTATGGATCATCGAACTCACTTACCTCAACATTGCATAAAATAACGTTCATCGGTATGCTCGTCAACATGCCATGAAACTAACTAAATGCAAAACATGCCAAGACACTCATCATATCAAAAGTTCAAACATGCTTGCCTGGTTCAGAGTAGTCGGAGCCTAGCTCGGTGAAGTTCGCGGCTCCGTCACCTCCTTCGGTATCTACGGTATAAAGAAAATATATGCGCTATCGTAAATACCAAGGGGTGCACAAAAAGTATTCCAAATATTTCTCAAATAAATCTGATAAAAAACTAGACAAAATTTTAAAGAGACCAGAAAAAGAATCAATCAAAAATACCTTTCTGTTTAAAAGTTATAAGGGTTTTAATCCAGGGACTCATTTGTAATGAAACAGAAAGTTTCCAGGGGCTAGTTTATAAAAACAGAAAACGCTTCGGCAGAAACTACGCCAGCCCAAAGGGAAAGCGCATTTGTGAGAAGGCGTTTTCAGAAAACGCTTCGTTTAGAAAGGACAGAGAGGCTGACAGCGGGTCCCACTTGTCATGTTTAAACTTTCAAATGGGAGGGACGAGGCTCGTCGGCGCCCGAGGGCTGCGGTGGTCGCCGGCGGCGATCCACGGCGAGGTAAGGGGATCGGAGGTTACCAACGTGCTCACCGTGTCCTTCCGCAACGGTGGGTGGTGGTGTTGGTCGCCGGGGAGCACCACGTCGACGGCGGTCTCAACTCCGGCGGATGGTGGTTCGGGCGTGGATGGAGCTCGTCGGAGAGGACTGCAAAGGCCAAATTGATGAGGGAGTTAGAGTACTGGGTGTGAGAGAGGGCTACGGACGAGGTTTGGGCGCCGAAGATGGCCTTACCGGAGTGAATCAAGCTGGAGGCCGAGGCAGAGCAAGGCGGCCGGAGTTGGGGAAGGAGACCTCCTCGAGGTCCTCCTGGTGGCTTGTCAGGGTCCTGGGGAGGTGCAGGGAAGGTGCGTGCTCGAGGGCGAGCTCGGGTTCCTTTTTATAGGCGATTCAAGGCGGTGGCCGAGAAGTGGGTTCTCCGGCGAAGCTTACGGCGGCGCAGGGCATTGGTCGGGGAGGATTAGGGGTCGAGCGCCGTCATGGGGGTTCAATGGGTCCGTTTAGGTGCTAAACTGGCTGGGGTTTGGGTGTTTGGGTCGAGTTCGACGGAACAGGGGTGGCGCGGCCCGTAGGCGGCAGGGAGCACGTTCCATGCTTGCCGGGCCACGGTGATGGTGCCATGGGCGTGCGCTGGCATGCATGAGGCCACGCGGAGAGCCAGGGGGCTTTGGGCGGCGCTGAACGGCGTTCTGCCGTGGTCTGCCTTCTGTCGGCCGCCACGGGAGGTCCCGATGCCGCAGAAGACGCCAGCGAGGGCGGGCCAGCGCGCCACCGACGCCAGGAAGGCTCCACGCACGCGTGTGAAGCTCCGGACAAGAGGGAGGGGCTGCGAGCATCGAGCCAAGCGCACTGTGAGCTTGTGACTGAACTCTGAAGAAAATGACACTGTAAAACTGAATTTTACTGAACTTTACTGAAAATGCAAAGAACAGTGCAACTCAGGTGTTCGGCAGAATGCTTTTGGCATCTAGGGATTTTTCCTTGAGCTGAAATTTGGTGGAGTGGCTTCTCATTGCTCTAGTAGGCTGCATGATTTTTGGTGGAATTTTTGGAGGAGTGTAGATATGAATTTCATCAAATTTGTCAAATCTAGTCCAAACTTGCAGTGAGTGAAATTTGAAATATTTGAAAAGAAGAAGAGTGGATCAAGATGGTTCTAGGTTGTGGGTACTAAAGAAAATCCAGGGAAGTTGGTTTGGGATAAAAACTCAAAGGCAAAGTGGTACTTGCTTTGAAAATCACTTAGGCTCAAAATAATTGGCAGAAATGTTTTGGGAGATAAAATAATTGAAATAAAATCCAAAACTTGTTTGGACTTGTTGAGACAGAGGATTTAAATTGCTCAAAGGTGGAGGGAGGGGTTTTGAGAAGATTTACTATAGGAGACATGGTAAAACCATGGGTGGTTTCAAAAAGAAAGAAGTCCCAAAACTCCTAGGGTTTCTTTTTTTAAATGAAAATAAATAAGTTTGAGAGGGTAACAACCAGAAGGAAAAGCTTCCAAAAATTCAACACCAAATTTGGAAGGGAAAAGAAAATCGTAGCCAAAGGAAAGGAAGTTTTTAAGAGGAAGGATTTCTGGAAAAGAAATTTTAAATGCCCTCTTTTAAAATCCAACAATGTTTTTGATGAAAACCAAATTAAAATTTTGGAGTGTCACAACACCTACCCCCTTAGGAAAAATCTCGTCCCCGAGATTTCAGCTGATCCTTAAATAAGTGTGGATGCTCTGTCTGAAGAAAATCCACTCTTCCCCAAGTTGCTTCACTGTCGGTGTGATTGCTCCACTGGACTTTGAAAATCTTGGTGGTCTTCTGTCGGGTCCTCCTTTCAGACTCCTCTAATATTCTTACGGGACGTTCCCGATAATTGAGGTCTGGCTGCACGTCAATGTTTTCATGGGATACTTGTTTCTCTGGGTTGCTTACGCACTTCCTCAATTGCGAGACATGGAACACGTCGTGGACATCGGATAATTCCTCGGGTAAGTCTAGCTGGTAGGCTACCGTGCCTCTTCGTGCCCTTATATAGAAAGGTCCGATGAATCTTGGTGCTAGCTTCCCTTTAATCTTGAATCGTTACAATCCTCTCATAGGGGATACTCTCAGGTATACGAACTCACCGGGTTCGAAGCTGACCCTACGATGTTTCTGATCATAATAAATCTTCTGTCAACTTTGAGCGGTCTTAAGTCGGTCTCTGATTAGCTTGACCTTTTCCTCGGCTTCTCTGAGCATGTCTGGTCCGAAGATGCGGCTGTCTCCGGTCTCTGACCAATTTAACGGGGTACGACATCTTCGTCCGTATAAAGCCTCAAATGGTGCCATTTGTAGGCTGGCCTGGTAGCTATTGTTGTACGCGAACTCGGCGTATGGCAGGCTTTCTTCCCAACTGGTTCCATATGTGAGGACACATGCTCTCAGCATGTCTTCTAAAACCTGGTTTACGCGTTCTGTTTGTCCATCAGTCTGTGGGTGGTATGCGGTACTGAAGGCTAGTTGGGTTCCTAGAGCCTGTTGTAAATGCTCCCAAAATCTTGAGACGAACTGAGTGCCTCTGTCGGATATTATAGTCTTCGGGACACCGTGCAGACAAACTATGCGGGAAAGATAAATCCTGGCAAGCCTCTGAGTGGTGTGGGTCGTCTTTATTGGAATAAAGTGTGCCACTTTGGTTAACCTGTCAGTGATGACCCATATGGCGTCATTCCCGTGTCGTGACCGAGGTAGTCCGACAATGAAATCCATCCCTATTTCATCCCATTTCCACTCAGGTATTTTGTTCGGTTGCAGTAGTCCGGCTGGTCTCTGATGCTCAGCTTTTATGCGTTGACATGAGTCGCAACATGCAATGAAGGTGGCTATGTCCCTCTTCATACCGTGCCACCAAAATCTTTCCTGAATATCTTTATACATTTTGGTTCCTCCAGGGTGGATCGAGTACGGGGCGGTGTGGGCTTCAGCTAAAATTTACTGTTTAAGGTCTTCTATGTTTGGCACGCAGAGCCTTTCTCCGTACCATAATATTCCTTCATTGTCTATGACGAATTCCAAGGCCTTGCCCATACTCACCTTTCTTTTGATGCCTTCGATGCTGGTGTGACCGGGTTGAGCTCCTTTAATTTTCCCCACAAGGTTGGGTTGTATTTCCAAGTTTGATATGGTGCCTTCTGCTACCATTATCAAGTTGAGCTTGGCAAATTCTTGTTGTAATTCGGGCCTCAAGCTGTGAAGATTGTTTTCGTCAGAGCTGAGGTTCCGACTAAGGGCATCGGCCACTACATTTGCTTTCCCTGGATGGTAATGGATACCAACATCATAATCCTTTACCAACTCCAACCAACGTCGTTGCCGTAAGTTTAGTTCTGGCCGTGTGAAAATATATTTGAGACTTTTGTGATCTGTATATATTTCACATCGATTCCCAAGTAAGAAATGCCTCCATTCCTTGAGTGCATGAATAACTGCTGCCATTTCTAAGTCATGAGTGGGATAATTTTCCTCATGCTTGCGAAGTTGTCTTGAAGCGTAGGCGACAACCTTGCCTTCCTGCATCAACACGCATCCGAGACCCTTTCTGGACGCGTCACAATATACTTCAAAATTCTTGTGTATGTCGGGTACAATTAATACCGGTGTTGTCGTTAACTTCCGCTTTAGCTCTTGGAAACTTTTCTCGCAGGCTTCTGTCCATTCAAACTTCTTATCTTTCTTGAGCAATTGTGTCATAGGCTTGGCTATGGTGGAGAATCCTTCAATAAATCTGCGGTAATATCCTGCCATTCCCAAGAAACTCCGTATGTCTGTTATGCTGGCTGGTGACTTCCAGCCAAGTATGGCCTTGACTTTCTCTGGGTCCACTGCGATACCGTCTTGGGTCAGTACGTGGCCTAGAAAGCCTACTTGTCTTAGCCAAAATTCGCACTTGCTGAACTTGGCATACAATTGGTGTTTTCTAAGCTCTCCTAGTACAATCCTGAGATGTTCTGCGTGCTCTTCTGGTGTCTTGGAGTATACCATAATATCGTCGATGAATACCACGACAAACTTGTCCATAAACTTCATAAATACTTTGTTCATGAGGTGAACAAAATATGCTGGGGCGTTAGTTAATCCAAATGGCATCACTGTGAACTCGTAGAGTCCATATCTGGAGGTGAAGGCTGTTTTGGGGATATCTTCCGTTCGTACCTTCAATTGATGGTATCCTGACCTTAAGTCAATTTTTGAGAATACCTTGGCCTGAGCAAGTTGATCAAACAAATCATTTATCCTTGGCATTGGGTATTTGTTTTTGACTGTGACCATGTTAAGTGCTCGATAGTCAATACACAATCTCAGCATTCCATCCTTCTTTTTGGCAAATAAAATTGGTGATCCCCAAGGTGAGGAGCTGGCTCGAATGTATCCTTTGTCTAGCAATTCCTTTATTTGTTTCTTCAACTCAACTAATTCGGATGGTGCCACTCGGTACGGTTTCTTGTATATCGGGGTGGTTCCTGGTGCGAGCTCAATGCTGAATTCTATCTCTCGGTCTGGTGGCATGCCTGGTAGCTCTTCAGGGAATACATCTGGAAATTCACACACTACTGGAACCTTGTTTAGCTCAGAAACGTCCACCTTATTTAATCTCGGTTGCCTTCCTTGGCTGATACTCTTATTGTCTTCCCTTGGTGGTGTGTGAGAATTACGGTCCTGTTGAAACAGTCGATAAACCCCTTGTTGGTGGTTAGCCAATCCATCCCTAGGATGACATCCAGTCCTTTATTTTCCAATACAATAAGATTTGCGTGAAACTCCAAACTTTCGAACTCAACGACCACATTCTGACAGTAATTCTGAGTAACTTGCTGAATCCCAGGGGACTTGATGATTATGGATTTCTCCAAAGGAAGCATCGAAAAATTATTTTGCAAAGCAAAACTTTTCGAAATGAAAGAGTGAGAAGCTCCAGAATAAAACAAAACCATTGCAGGTATTGTGTTGACAGGAAACGTACCGAGTACGATATCCGGAGCATTTTGTGCCTCCTCTTTGGTTACGTGGTTCAGATGACCCTTCCTGTGGTTATTGTTGGGATTGAAATTGTTTCGCTTGGGCGCTGAATTATTGCCGCCGTTGTTCGGCTTTGGGGTTGAGTTCCTTGGCTTGGGGCACTGTTTGGCATAGTGCCCTTCTTCTCCACAAGCGTAACAAGTAATGCCGGGGCGATAGGTGAATTCCTTGTCCCTTGCATGAAAATTCTTGATTGAGCGTGAGACATTGGATGAGGATTTGTGTGTCCCACCCTTTTGAAAATCTGTCCTGCTTCGGTGATTGCGAGCATGGTTAGTCTGGTCCCTTTTTCGCTTGCGGATATCTTCCAGACTGCGTCTCTCATTTTCCAAAGTAATGGCTTTGTCCACCAGTGTTTTAAAATCAGGAAAATTGTGCACGACCAGTTGGCATTTAAGCGCGGGCGCCAGACCGTCAAGGAATTTCTTCATCTTCTTGATTTCAGTCATACGCTCTTCATTGGCGTAGCGGGACAATAGAGTAAATTGACTATTGTAATCTGACTGTCACATCCCTGGTCCTGTTATGCACTAGGCTAGACCTCATGTGAGCATCATGTTTTAATTCAAATGAAATTTGAATTGAGGGATTTTCAAAGCCTCAGAAACCTTCTAAAAATGATCAACATTAAAATCTTCTCAAAGAAGCCCAAGAAAATGTTCCTCTTAGTCTCTGAAAATATTGCAAAGAGGTAAAACTCAAAACAATATTTTTGGTATCTCAGAGTTAATTATTTTGGGCCTTTGAATTAAATAAATAGCTATTTGCATTGGATATATATTTGATATATAAATAATATATGTCCAATAATACGGGAACATTTTATGTGGTTTGGTATATTTTAGTCCTAGCCACATAACTATTTCCAGGATTTTATAAAATGGTTTAGTGTCTAAAACTAAATCAAAACAAACTACAAAAAATAGAAAACATAATTAAATAGAAATAAAAGAGAGAGAGAGAAGGACTTATGTGGCGCTCACCCGGTAGCCAGCCGGCCCAGCTCCTGTGCGGCCCAGCCCATCTCCACTCCCCCCCCTGTCGTCTTCCTCCTCGCCAGAAGGACCGAGGCGTGGCGCGCGCGCCCGAGAGCCCCGGCCACCTCCTGCTTACCTGCTCGCCGCTGGAGGCACCTGAGGGTGCCACGCACTCCCCTCGACCCTCTCCTACTCTCCCCGTGCCCCTCTCGCTCTCCCTCGCCCTCATCCTCTCCTCCTCCTCTGTCCTACTCACCCGAACGGAGCCGCCGCCACTGACGAGAACCACCGTGGCCACCGGCCACCCCACGCCTCACCGACGCCCCAGGAAGCTCTGCCTCGACCTACTCATCCTCCCCACCACTCCAAGCAACACCAGGAGCCCTGCAGTGACGCCATCGCCGCCATCTTCACCGACGAGCATCGAAGATCGCCGGCCCGATTCTCCGTCTCCAGGTCGCCCCCGAGCCCACTGAGACGCGCTCTGCAACCACAGTGAGCTCATGGACCGATTCCCCCTCCTCTCCTGCTCGCGTTCTTGCTCTAGCCCCGTTCCCCACCTCCGCCGAAGCTCGCCGCCGCCACGGCCGATGAGCTCCATGCTCCTGAGCTCGTCCGCTCGCCCGAGCATCACCAGCGTGCTCGCCGCGCTCCTGTGAACCTGCAGCACCCACGGGTTCTCCCTGTTGTGCACCGTAGCACCGTTTCCACCAACGCCCGAGGTCCGGCAGCCGCTGAGCTCGACGCCGGCGAGGATTACGGCCACCCTAGCTCGCCCCGGTTGCACTGTTGGATGCGCGGGATCGCCAGCTTCCCGTAGAGCCCAGCGGCGCCTCGAATGGCTCCCTGTATCGCAACTCCGAGCCGCCCCGCCGCTACTATCGTCGCCGGCGACATGTCGCCGGCAGGTTTGACCTGATCGGCCCAGGGGTTGACCCCCCCTGACATGTGGGCCCAGGCGCCTGCTTAATTAGTGTTAGGTTAGTTAGTGTTAATTAACTTAGTTAATTAGGTGAGCCACTGACATGCGGGCCCCGCCCGGCTAACTAAGTTAGTTAGGGCTAATCATATTTAGGTTAGTCACTGACCAGTGGGCCCAATCCAGTTAGTTAGGGCTAACTAACTTGGTTAGTTGACTGGGTCACTGACCAGTGGGTCCCATTGGTCAGGTTTGACCTGGTCGACGCCTTTGACCTGCTGACGTCACCCCGGCGTCATGCTGATGCAGTATATGCTTCTGGGATTTTAAATAAGTCAGAAATGATTTATTTATTTTCAGAATATGCCCTAAACTTCAATAAATCATAGAAATTCAACCGTAACTCCAAATTAAATAATTTATATATGAAAAATTATCAGAAAAATTCAAGGAATCCATCTATACCATTTTCATGCATGTTTGAACAATGTTTGTCCTCTGTTTTGGACAAAACAAATAAAGGGCATTTAAGTAACCATATATGGAGTTGGAATTTGAATCATGTATT
The DNA here is from genome assembly GCF_018294505.1 of Triticum aestivum. Lineage (NCBI taxonomy): Eukaryota > Viridiplantae > Streptophyta > Magnoliopsida > Poales > Poaceae > Triticum > Triticum aestivum. The sequence goes on along the minus strand of NC_057797.1, from coordinate 668,259,728 downwards.
CAAACCAACTTCATTTAATCTGTTGCTAGTTGCATTAGCTCAAAACACATTCATATTGCCATGTCATGAGCATGCATCATATTGTGCACTACATTGATTGTATTTCTTCTTTGTTACCGATATCTGTTCCCTCCTGGTAGACGATGTTCCGACGTTGTGATCGTTGACACTGGTGAAGACTCAATGTTATCTTCAGAAGTGCCAGGCAAGCAAAACACCCTTGTTCATTCCGATAAAATCCCACTCTCTCGCTCCTTCTCTCTTTTAATGCATTAGGACAACAACGATTCAACTGTTACTTGCTGCGGTAGCTGAACCCCTTTATCCTTCGCATGACCTATCATTGCCACAGTAAATAGATGAAACCCACTAGCATGAGTAGGAGTTGTTTGAGCCCTGTTGTGCCTACTCATTCTTGCTTGCTTGTCATGCCTGCTACTGCTTAGAGTTGTGTCAGGTCTGATTTATCCGGGATGAATCAGAGGTGTGTGAACATGTCCTACTGTGTGTGAGCTAAGTGTGTGAACACGAATTGGTAAAAGGTGTCGGTGAGAGGCCATGTAGGAGTACATGGTGGGTTGTCTCATTGAAGCCGTCCTTAGGAACTGAGTTCTGTGTTTGTGATCCATGATTCAGCTACTACCATACATTGGGCCCTGAAATATGACCCCGCTCGACTTCTTATTCACCCTCGTCCTCTGTCCAGGAGTTGCAAGTAGTTTCTGGTGTTTGTAGTATGCTGGAGGCCGTGGACAGCGCTGACCGGAGGGGTGGGCTGTGATGCGGTAGGCACGTGGCCGGGTATACCGGGCGCCCGTTTGGTGTCACGGAACCCTGTTCACATCGTTTGGGGCTGTGAGCGAAACTCCGGTCGGATCTCCTCATGGATGGAACCCGAATAGGCGATAAACCTGGACTAGAGACTTGAGTGTTTAGGTAGGTCGTGGTCTACACCCACGTCGGCTTTCGCTTGAAGTCTGCCGAGCACATGTCGTGTGCAGACGCTAAGTGGTGGAAACATGTATGAAGAAGTACACCCCTGCAGGGTTAACATCATCTATTCGAATAGCCGTGTCCATGGTAAAGGACTTCTGGGTTGCTTATATCAGTTCATAGACAAGTGAAAGTGGATACTCTAAAATACGCAAGATAAGCGTGAGTGCTATGGATGGCGCTCTCGTAGGGAGACAGGAGCGGATCCATAGTGGTGTATTGATATGGGGAATATGTGGACTCGTGTGCGCCACCTCAAAAGAGTTACATTGCAGTTGTAGTTCAGGATAGCCACCGAGTCAAAGCTGGCTTGCTGAAGTTAAACCCCACCATCCCCTTTGTTGATAATGATGCATATGTAGTTAGTTCTGATGTAAGTCTTGCTGGGTACATTTGTACTCACATTTGCCTATTTTATGTTTTTGCAGAGAGACTTCGGTCTCACTAGTAGTTTCGCGTGGACTTCGACGTTTAGCTTGTTACCTCAGCTACGATCTTGTGCCCCGGCAGGATCTGGTAGATAGTCAGGCTTCTCAGCCTTTTTCAGTTATAGATGTCTGTACCCAGACATGATAGCTTCCGCTTGTGCTTTGATTTGTATGCTCTGATTGTTGGGTCATGAGACCCATGTTTGTAATATCTCGCTCCTCAGAGCCTATTGAATAAATTACTTGAGTCGTAGAGTCATGTTGTGATGCCATGTTGTATTTGCACATATCGAGCATATTGTGTGTATGTTATTGAAATGCTTGGTATGTGTGGGATCTGACCATCTAGTTGTTTATCTTTAGTAGCCTCTCTTACGGGGAAATGTCTCCTAGTGTTTCCACCGAGCCATGGTAGCTTGCTACTGCTCCGGAACACTTAGGCTGGCCGGCATGTGTCCTTCTTCGTTCCTGTGTCTGTCCCTTCGGGGAAATGTCACGCGATGAATACCGGAGTCCTGTTAGCCCGCTACAGCCCGGTTCACCGGAGTCCTGCTAGCCCAGTGCTACAGCCTGGATTCACTCGCTGATGACCGACACGTTCGATGCTGGGTCATGGATGCCTGTCCCTGTAAGTCTGTGCCACTTTGGGTTTACGACTAGCCATGTCAGCCCGGGCTCCTTATCATATGGATGCTAGCGACACTGTCATATACGTGTGCCAAAAGGCGCAAACGGTCCCGGCCAAAGGTAAGGCGACACCCGTGGGAATACCGTGCGTGAGTCCGCAAAGTGATATGAGGTGTTACATGCTAGATCGATGTGGCATTGAGTCGGGGTCCTGACAGCGTTGGTATCAGAGCTTGACTGTCTGTAGGATTACCAAGCCAAACTGGTCGAAGTTGAGTCTAGAAATTCTTTAGTTATATAAGGGAATTGATTGTGGGATGGAACGTAAGGCTCTTTTTACTCCTGATACCTTATGCCCTTCTGATCTGAGTCATCTTATCTTTCCTACGGGGATTAAGAACTAGGCTATCTCTTCTTGCTATTAGGACCACGTGTTACTAATCAGTAGACTTATAAGATTGTTGGATTTAAGTCTCAGTTCAGTTCCTACTACTTCCGTATGTTAATTGTTGATCTCGGAACCTTGATATTGTGCTTCTGAGTGGTTATGCCACCATTTTGTAGTATGTCTCAAATCTTTTTGAGCATTTATAGCCGTTATGCTATCCGAGTCATCCCAGGTTTCTAAATAGTCTGATGCGTTTGCAAAATCCTTTCCCTCTGGTTTCGATGTTCCTTTATGCCAGCTCAATCACACTAATTGTTGAGTTGAGGTACTCTACTACCTCGACCTTTATGTTGGAGTTATTATTATGACCCTAGGTGTCTCAGGGGATCATCTAGTGGTCTAGCCATGATTTGTGTCCTAGTGTGATGATTCTGGCCTTTATTCTCGAAAGCATTCCGTGATGCTACTTAGTAGTAGGTATTCTACTCCTGGGTTTGAACCCGAGATTCACCCTACTTACTTCATGTTGATAGTAATTGCTAGCTCCCTTAGGTTATTAGTAACCTTTGCGTTAGTCCTCGAGGTCCGTGGTATATCGTTCTTCCAAATACCATGAACCATTATGGCAGAAGTTTGTTGGATCAAAAGATCACAACAGGCCCTCTATGAGTTCTCCATTCTATATTGCGACTCTGCCAGCTCAATCTTTCTGCATGGGTTATCCGGAAGAATTATGTTGAACTTGGTTCGACATACTAATCTATGCATCCACAACTCAGAAAGTTATATGTTCCTTTGAGTTGTCCCTCTTTAGTTGTCTACTGACCATCGTCTATCAATTGATAGTCAAGAGTATGCATGCATTCGTTTATCGATGCCTATTACTCTTGTGGTCCGTCAAGCCATTCTATCGTAGAATGATAGGAGAAACAAACTCCAGTACCTCTTCCATATCTAGGATTGGGTCAAAGCAATTGTGCTCCGCAGATCAAAATGCCAGCCCACCTTTTGATTCTGTTCTACCCTGAAGTATTACCGTCTTTATGTCAGGATTTTCATGGGGATTGCACCGGCTCTTGTGAATTCTTGATGTAGTGATACTTCTCGCCATCATTATTCATCCCTCGGTTCCGTGTTGTCGCAACCGGAATGCCGACAAGTGAATCGTGATGTGTGAATTCAATACTCCTAGCAACCTTGTTGCTTGGTAGTTAATGGACAATAATTTCATTCTTAGCGTGTTGGTTTTTGAATCGTCCTTCTAAGACTGATCGTGCTACCTAGTCCTTATTTCGGTGCACCCTTCGATTGATGAGTTAGGATCTTGTCAAGTCCTCACTCATTTGATCATATCGTCTTGCCCTCAAAAGCAAGATTGTTCTCGAGCTTAGTAACATATCGGTGGTTCGTGATTTTCCGAAGATCTTCTCGGAAGTATTACCAGGTTGTCACCTGACCGCTGTGTTGAGCTCGTGATCAAGTTGGTTTCTTGTGAACCACCCTTCTCCAAGAATCTGTGTTGGATATCCCTGAGCTAGTTGGTTAAGCTAGACAACAACTTGGAGGATTGGAAGATAAAAGCTTGCCTGACTTAGTTCGTCCCAAAGGGATATTCTTGTGTAGTGTGTGTTGAAGAAAGATGATATCTTCATCGATTGGTCCCTGTGATCAGTTGCTGGACCTATTGTCTTATCAATCCTTTGATTGAGTGTGGGCTATCGTCAAATCAAATCAGTACCAACGATTCTCGTAATGTTGTCTTATTTGTGGTTGATCCCTCGAGCATACACCATTACATCTTTGGTCTGACCAATGCTATCACCGTGTTCACTTAACTATGGAATTCCTTTTAAAATGAAACCTAGATGAATTGTTGTTGAGCCCATTGGCAACATCCTTATCTCCTCCATGATGTTGTTGAACACTAAGCTAGTGTTGGAAACTTTTGAAAGCATTTTCTTCATGCTAGCTCATGAAGTATTTGTTTGATGAAATGCGTGACTTCCTCTTATACACGTGCATTTGGTGAAAGTTGCCGCCGTGAATTTGAGAAAGATTGTTTTGTTTCCTTTGGAATCATCCCCAAATCAGTCATGCACACGTGCGAAGTATTCGGTAGTCTGGAGGCTTGCAACCTTCATTCTATATGTGTCCCTAGCACACTAAGCCACTGATTGACTTGTTCAAGGAAAAGAAATCTATGCTTGGGATCTAATCCATGGACTTGCGTAAAGACTTCGATATCCTCGATGATGGTTCTCCACCTGAACTCGGTAGTGTTTTATTGTAAGACTACCACGTGGTCATGCTTGTCTAGGACATCGTGTTCACATGTTGTAGCAGAACCAGCTCATGTTTTGGAGCTTACTATCGTAGTTCATTCCCCGAGAATCTCGCAATGTCATCTCGTCGATTTGTGTTGCAAACTTTCATTTTTCTTCCTAGACTCGATGAGTCTGGAATATCCTGACACCAACCAGATCTGAATCTCAGGCAGATATGATGGTTTGGAACATTTCCCAAGAACTATAATATTGGTCCCTCGATAACCGGTAAAGTGGATGTCGTGGCCAACACACCCAGCCGGAAGACCTATTATTGTAGTATCTTGTTTGAGGAAGTTGGCCACCTCCCCATAAGGACTTCGTAGGATCTACCCCCCCTAGCTATGCCTTATGATTTTAGTATTTCCGAAGTACGACCTTTACCTGATGTTCTAGATACTAGACCATTTCAAGGAATGGGATACGCTAGTACATCAAGGAGAACATTAGAAGCAGAGTGCTAAATGTCTCTCGGTCGATCATCCAGATTTTGTTTCCTTGGCCTCGCTAAGGTGAAATCTGAGAAAGTGTTATCTTCCTTTGCATCTGCATCGTCCATCGCTATTCATCATGGTAGTATGTTGTGTTGTCAGCACCCTTGACACGGATGTTAATAAAACCCTGATGTTTGTGGGAATGCTCAAGTTCTTGAGAGCACGCACAAGCGCTACGTGTTATCATCGGCACTAACTGGGATTCCTCTCAGTTTCCTCGGCAATGTTATGACCTTTTCAAACAGTGGATTCACTCTTTATTGTTGGGTTCTTCCCCAGTTACTAGAATCATTCCCAGCATTTGCATTTTGTTCCCAGCTTGCACCACCAATGTGTCGTTCTACCATGGGTCTCTTCCATTTCCGGTGGTAAGCAAGTTCATCCATTACGTTGTCTTCAACAAGGTAATCCACATCAGCCAAGTCCGATTATACCATTCCACCGACCCCCTCCAAACGATTGCTCGAGAATTGCCTTAGGCTGGTTTAAAGAGTCTCAATGATCTCTGAATCAAAGGTAATTCTTTTTGCCACTTAAGGGGATATTTCTACGAGTCACCTTCCCTAAGGTGCATCATTATGGTATCATGGAAACTCAACTCCTCGCTACGTTGACAACCGTTCACCACCCTCTTAGGTGTGGAATTGTGGTCTACCTAGTGAACCTTTGTCATCTCCTTCACTCCATTCCTATGGATGTGTGCTTCGCCTCTCAGCTCGAGAGATGTTGCTATGTCTCATTCCGTGAGTTAATCCTGAGTTGTTCGACCTTCGAGAAGAACCATTCTTTTAGGATCTTTCCTTTCCTCTCGTTGTCATGTTAGTTGGAGTTCTCAGAGCAAGACTTCGAGACAAAGATGGTGATCGAATCAACGCTTTGATAAAGTGCACCCTGGATCGTGAAGATTGTGCTAGTTTGCGTTTCCCCTTCACCCTACCCTACGCTTGAATCTCGGGATGAGATTTTTGTTTAGTGGGGGTGAGTTGTCACATCCCTGGTCTTGTTATGCACTAGGCTAGACCTCATGTGAGCATCATGTTTTAATTCAAATGAAATTTGAATTGAGGGATTTTCAAAGCCTCAGAAACCTTCTAAAAATGATCAACATTAAAATCTTCTCAAAGAAGCCCAAGAAAATGTTCCTCTTAGTCTCTGAAAATATTGCAAAGAGGTAAAACTCAAAACAATATTTTTGGTATCTGAGAGTTAATTATTTTGGGCCTTTGAATTAAATAAATAGCTATTTGCATTGGATATATATTTGATATATAAATAATATATGCCCAATAATACTGGAACATTTTATGTGGTTTGGTATATTTTAGTCCTTGCCACATAACTATTTCCAGGATTTTATAAAATGGTTTAGTGTCTAAAACTAAATCAAAACAAACTACAGAAAATAGAAAACAGAATTAAATTGAAATAAAAGAGAGAGAGAGAAGGACTTATCTGGCGCTCACCCGGTAGCCAGCCGGCCCAGCTCCTGTGCGGCCCAGCCCATCTCCACTTCCCCCCCCCTGTCATCTTCCTCCTCGCCAGAAGGACTGAGGCGTGGCGCGCGCGCCCGAGAGCCCCGGCCACCTCCTGCTTACCTGCTCGCCGCTGGAGGCACCTGAGGGTGCCACGCACTCCCCTCGACCCTCTCCTACTCTCCCCGTGCCCCTCTCGCTCTCCCTCGCCCTCATCCTCTCCCCCTCCTCTGTCCTACTCACCCGAACGGAGCCGCCGCCACCGACGAGAACCACCGTGGCCACCGGCCACCCCACGCCTCACCGACACCCCAGGAAGCTCTGCCTCGACCTACTCATCCTCCCCACCACTCCAAGCAACACCAGGAGCCCTGCAGTGATGCCATCGCCGCCATCTTCACCGACGGGCATCGAAGATCGCCGGCCCGATTCTCCGTCTCCAGGTCGCCCCCGAGCCCACTGAGACGCGCTCTGCAACCACAGTGAGCTCATGGACCGATTCCCCTCCTCTCCTGCTCGCGTTCTTGCTCTAGCCCCGTTCCCCACCTCCGCCGAAGCTCGCCGCCGCCACGGCCGACGAGCTCCATGCTCCTGAGCTCGTCCGCTCGCCCGAGCATCACCAGCGTGCTCGCCGCGCTCCTGTGAACCTGCAGCACCCACGGGTTCTCCTATTGTGCACCGCAGCACCGTTTCCGCCAACGCCCGAGGTCCGGCAGCCGCTGAGCTCGACGCCGGCGAGGATTACGGCCACCCCAGCTCGCCCCGGTTGCACTGTTGGATGCGCAGGATCGCCAGCTTCCCGTAGAGCCCAGCGGCGCCTCGAATGGCTCCCTGTATCGCAATTCCGAGCCTCCCCGCCGCTACTGTCGTCGCCGACGACATGTCGCCGGCAGGTTTGACCTGATCGGCCCAGGGGTTGACCCCCCCCTGACGTGTGGGCCCAGGCGCCTGCTTAATTAGTGTTAGGTTAGTTAGTGTTAATTAACTTAGTTAATTAGGTGAGCCACTGACATGCGGGCCCCGCCCGGCTAACTAAGTTAGTTAGGGCTAATCATATTTAGGTTAGTCACTGACCAGTGGGCCCAATCCAGTTAGTTAGGGCTAACTAACTTGGTTAGTTGACTGGGTCACTGACCAGTGGGTCCCACTGGTCAGGTTTGACCTGGTCGGCGCCTTTGACCTGCTGACGTCACCCCGGCGTCATGCTGATGCTGTATATGCTTCTGGGATTTTAAATAAGTTAGAAATGATTTATTTATTTTCAGAATATGCCCTAAACTTCAATAAATCATAGAAATTCAACCGTAACTCCAAATTAAATAATTTATATATGAAAAATTATCAGAAAAATTCAAGGAATCCACCTGTACCATTTTCATGCATGTTGAACAATGTTTGTCCTCTGTTTTGGACAAAAGAAATAAAGGGCCTTTAAATAACCATATATGGAGTTGGAATTTGAATCATGTATTCAAACCAACTTCATTTAATCTGTTGCTAGTTGCATTAGCTCAAAACACATTCATATTGCCATGTCATGAGCATGCATCATATTGTGCACTGCATTGATTGTATTTCTTCTTTGTTACCGGTATCTATTCCCTCCTGGTAGACGATGTTCCGACGTTGTGATCGTTGACACTGGTGAAGACTCAATGTTATCTTCAGAAGTGCCAGGCAAGCAAAATACCCTTGTTCATTCCGATAAAATCCCACTCTCTCGCTCCTGCTCTCTTTTAATGCATTAGGACAACAACGATTCAACTGTTACTTGCTGCGGTAGATGAACCCCTTTATCCTTCGCATGACCTATCATTGCCACAGTAAATAGATGATACCCACTAGCATGAGTAGGAGTTGTTTGAGCCCTGTTGTGCCTACTCATTCTTGCTTGCTTGTCATGCCTGCTACTGCTTAGAGTTGTGTCAGGTCTGATTTATCCGGGATGAATCAGAGGTGTGTGAACATGTCCTACTGTGTGTGAGCTAAGTGTGTGAACACGAATTGGTAAAAGGTGTCGGTGAGAGGCCATGTAGGAGTACATGGTGGGTTGTCTCATTGAAGCCGTCCTTAGGAACTGAGTTCTGTGTTTGTGATCCATGATTCAGCTACTACCATACATTGGGCCCTGAAATATGACCCCGCTCGACTTCTTATTCACCCTCGTCCTCTGTCCAGGAGTTGCAAGTAGTTTCTGGTGTTTGTAGTATGCTGGAGGGCCGTGGACAGCGCTGACCGGAGGGGTGGGCTGTGATGCGGTAGGCACGTGGCCGGGTATACCGGGCGCCCGTTTGGTGTCACGGAACCCTGTTCACATCGTTTGGGGCTGTGAGCGAAACTCCGGCCGGATCTCCTCATGGATGGAACCCGAATAGGCGATAAACCTGGACTAGAGACTTGAGTGTTTAGGTAGGTCGTGGTCTACACCCACGTCGGCTTTCGCTTGAAGTCTGCCGAGCACATGTCGTGTGCAGACGCTAAGTGGTGGAAACATGTATGAAGAAGTACACCCCTGCAGGGTTAACATCATCTATTCGAATAGCCGTGTCCACGGTAAAGGACTTCTGGGTTGCTTATATCAGTTCATAGACAAGTGAAAGTGGATACTCTAAAATACGCAAGATAAGCGTGAGTGCTATGGATGGCGCTCTCGTAGGGAGACGGGAGCGGATCCATAGTGGTGTATTGATATGGGGAATATGTGGACTCGTGTGCGCCACCTCAAAAGAGTTACATTGCAGTCGTAGTTCAGGATAGCCACCGAGTCAAAGCTGGCTTGCTGCAGTTAAACCCCACCATCCCCTTTGTTGATAATGATGCATATGTAGTTAGTTCTGATGTAAGTCTTGCTGGGTACATTTGTACTCACGTTTGCCTATTTTATGTTTTTGCAGAGAGACTTCGGTCTCACTAGTAGTTTCGCGTGGACTTCGACGTTTAGCTTGTTACCTCAGCTACGATCTTGTGCCCCGGCAGGATCTGGTAGATAGTCAGGCTTCTCAGCCTTTTTCAGTTATAGATGTTGTACCCAGACATGATAGCTTCCGCTTGTGCTTTGATTTGTATGCTCTGATTGTTGGGTCATGAGACCCATGTTTGTAATATCTCGCTCCTCGGAGCCTATTGAATAAATTACTTGAGTCGTAGAGTCATGTTGTGATGCCATGTTGTATTTGCACATATCGAGCATATTGTGTGTATGTTATTGAAATGCTTGGTATGTGTGGGATCTGACCATCTAGTTGTTTATCTTTAGTAGCCTCTCTTACGGGGAAATGTTCTCCTAGTGTTTCCACCGAGCCATGGTAGCTTGCTACTGCTCCGGAACAATTAGGCTGGCCGGCATGTGTCCTTCTTCGTTCCTGTGTCTGTCCCTTCAGGGAAATGTCACGCGATGAATACCGGAGTCCTGTTAGCCCGCTACAGCCCGGTTCACCGGAGTCCTGCTAGCCCAGTGCTACAACCTGGATTCACTCGCTGATGACCGACACGTTCGATGCTGGGTCATGGATGCCTGTCCCTGTAAGTCTGTGCCACTTTGGGTTTACGACTAGCCATGTTAGCCCGGGCTCCTTATCATATGGATGCTAGCGACACTGTCATATACGTGTGCCAAAAGGCGCAAACGGTCCCGGGCTAAGGTAAGGCGACACCCGTGGGAATACCATGCGTGAGGCCGCAAAGTGATATGAGGTGTTACATGCTAGATCGATGTGGCATTGAGTCGGGGTCCTGACACTGACACTGTCATGTTCCTTTGTTTGAGGTCATCGAACTCTCTCTTCTTGATTTTCATAATACTCTTAGGAATGTGTGCACCACGGAAACCTTCCTTGAAATCATCCCAGGTTATGTCATTTTCGTTGGGATGCATGTGCAGAAAATTCTCCCACCACGATGCGGCTGCTCCCGTGAGATAGTGCGGAGCATACAATACCTTTTCGAGGTCTGAACATTTTGCAATAATTAATTTCCTCTCCATATCTCGAAGCCAGTCCTCGGCTTCAAGAGGTTTGTCAGTGGTGAGAAAATTGTTTGGGGACGTGTCTTCTGAAGCTCAGATAACTTGGATTGCTGCTGATACTGTCCATGGTGATTCCCCATGTTGATGACTTGGTTCATCATTTCACGATGTTGTTGCTGACTCTGTTCATAAAGGCGGCACATTTGGGAAAGTGCCGTTTCACTGTTCTGTTGACTCGACTGCCCTTGTGTGAAATTGTTGCCTGGTTGAGTGTCATAATCTTCCTCTGGCGGAGTAGGCATGGAGCGAGTCCAAGGACGAGACATTTTTCACTCTGGGGATATATTTTGTAAAACTCATAAGAAAAGCGAAGATGGTCGCAAAAACAAATCCAAAATTGCACAAGGATGGCAAATAATTTAAATGACCAAGATCACTTAAGAAAACAAATCGAATTGCGCATGGAGAAGGACTGCTCATTACATATCTTACACGCGGGCGATAATTATACAATACATCACTCAGGATATGCGTACATAATCCAGACATGTTATTTAGGCTAGTGCACTTCTCCAGTTCCTACATGATGCGCAAACATGCTACTCCTCACAACCTATGTACATATCTTACAAAGCGGTACATCGCATGACGGGCAAGCGCAATCAGCCGGAAATGTTGACGATCTCCTTGGCCCTGCCAAGGGTGAGGCGTAGTGAGGCTGGGGACTCAACCTCCTCCTCACTAATAGGCTCCAGACGTGAAGAGCTGCGTCGGGTAGATGGAGCGGGTGCCAGGGGCGGAGCAACAGGAATAGGAGTAGGCACAACGGGTGGTGCAGTGCGCGCTGGAGTGGGCGCAATGGCCTGGTTGAACTCTTCGGTGGTAGGCAGGCGACGAGTAGGTGCATAAGATGTTGATGACGAGACAAAAGTCAGTGGCGGTGCGGCGGGCAGGAGCTCCCTCCTGTTGGCGGCACAACCATGGACTGAGTCCATGCGGGCAGCTACGAAGTCGTCCACCAGGTTGTCGAAGGCTGCCTCCAGAGCCCGGAGATACTCAATAAGCATCTCAAAAGCCTCATCTCGTTCTCCTCTGGGGCAGGAGAATGCATAGTGACAGGTGTAAGGCACATGGCATGGAAGATAGCGGTAGCGACGAGTCTTTATCGCGGGAAGGACATCCCTGAGGCGAGCTATCGCCTCACGGGCTGCCATCTGCATAGCATGCCTCTCCATAGGCATGGCTCTTCCCACGAACCGGAAGCGGCGTAACTCACCACGCCCTCCCCTGAACTGCACCGTGGCCTGGTGCATGGTCAGACTGTCGTTGACCTTGTGCTGGTAGAGTGTGAAGACTGGGGGCACAGACGGCCCCATCGCGACCTGAACGATGAAGGAGAGAAGCTTGACGAACCCATCGGGCACGTTGGCGAAGGTCTGAGACTCGTAGCTGTTGTTGGCCATCTACAAAGGTAAGCAAAAATTCTGAATGGTCAGATCATAAATTTATGCTGACAGTCAGAAAATGACTACAATTACAAAAATATAAATTAGCTCTATCATGCTAATAACCAATTAGCGATCGCACCTAGTGGCTTCCTACAGTCAGCCTGGCTCTAGTACCAAGCTTGTCACGACCGGTTTTCCAATAAAAATATTTATTGAGAAACCAATCTTTTGAGTCCAGTATGAGAGAAATCCTCCTCACTGGTAGACAAATTCTTGATACAATAAGCCAGTAGCATAGGATATATTACAGGGTTGAGCTAGGGCTGCTCAACAAATTATTACAAGCGCGCCAATAATTATACATAATGGCGGATATAACACAATGGTGTGGTGGCATACTACAGACTCGAGGATAAAGTGATGGTGGAATAACACAGTGGGGAGTGTGATAACATGACTCTCAAACTGGCATCTCATCGAGCGTCGAGGTGAGGCTCGATAAATTTATTTGGGTTGCGGAAGAGGATATAATACAGTGACCAAATCCAGGGTCGCACGAGACTGAATGGGATTCCTCTAGGCGTCGGACTCGCTATCGAACTCTTCATCCATGAGATCGCCTTCGTCAGCATCTGGCCAAATCAACAAGCCAGTGAGTACTTTGAAAGTACTCGCAAGACAGTTCGGACGTAAGAGATAACAAATGCATGCATGAATGCATCATGATTAATTCACCAATGTACATTTAAAGTATTAGCAGGCAAGGTAAGCAAAGAGGGAATCGGCGGTAGTCCACCTGAAATCCCGACAGAAATATAAATGGAAACCGATCGGGTGTCTGAAGCGACGCCTCGAAAGGTGAACAAATAAATAAAGGAGAAAATCATGCCACAGTCGGGCGTCTTAGCGACACCACATAAAGGGCTTTAAAAGAAATGCCACAGTCGGACGTCGGGGCGACATCACAGAAAGGGCTTTAAAAGAAATGCCACAGTCGGACGTCGGGGCGACATCACAGA
>NC_057797.1:668246268-668246561 GCF_018294505.1 Triticum aestivum | reverse complement strand
ATGCCACAGTCGGGCGTCTTAGCGACACCACATAAAGGGCTTTAAAAGAAATACCACAGTCGGATGTCGAGGCGACATCACAGAAAGGGCTTTAAAAGAAATGCCACGGTCGGACGTCGGGGCGACATCACAGAAAGGGCTTTAAAAGAAATGCCACAGTCGGACGTCGGGGCGACATCACAGAAAGGGCTTTAAAAGAAATGCCACAGTTGGACGTCGGGGCGACATCACAGAAAGGGCTTTAAAAGAAATGCCAGGGTCGGACGTCGGGGCGACATCACAGAAAGGGCTTT
>NC_057797.1:668234838-668246131 GCF_018294505.1 Triticum aestivum | reverse complement strand
GTCGGGGCGACATGACAGAAAGGGCTTTAAAAGAAATGCCACAGTCGGACGTCGGGGCGACATCACAGAAAGGGCTTTATTCACAAGTAAATAATACTCATAATAAATATTCAATTCATGATAATAAACAGGTTAGTCCACCCACAGGAATAACATTTAATCGGACTTAGCACTCATGGGATTCACCGGAGTCTCTGTCATCAAACTGATACTATTAGGACAAGATAATACGAATTTGGACATGGAATAGATGATTCAAGGAATGTATGACTCTGCAGAGTTTGTACAAAAATTTTCCCACAGCCAACGGATTTCCGTAGTCACGAAGGACTAGTTCCGTTTACGGTTTTTCGGAAGAAAACACAGCTATCCAGTACACACCCATCCTACCTCTCGATGCCAGGACTCACCCTAGACATCGTCCAAGAAAAACTTTTGAGACGGGGAGATCACAATCTCGAATAGCATGGGATCAAATCTATATACGCGCGCTCTAAGGGGTGCCCCCCTCTCGGTCCTAACCGGAAACACCCATGCCCCCTGACCAGATGACTGGCTTTAATCCAGGGCCATGGAACCATCATCCCGGTCTCTCCTTTTGGTGTGTACCAGGAAAGCGGTTTGCAACTTACTAAACCATATTCCTTGCGGAAAACATGTGGTAGTATAGGGAAGGAAATGAGAGGAACTGGACCGATACGGTTTGACACTAAAGTCATATAGTCTGGCATAAGACTGGCATGCTACGACACTGCCATCTTACCCATCCTCATGCCAACACATGGCCATTCATACTCACATCCATCCACTTATGGATCATCGAACTCACTTACCTCAACATTGCATAAAATAGCGTTCATCGGTATGCTCATAAACATGCCATGAAACTAACTAAATGCGAAACATGCCAAGACACTCATCATATCAAAAGTTCAAACATGCTTGCCTGGTTCAGAGTAGTCGGAGCCTAGCTCGGTGAAGTTCGCGGCTCCGTCACCTCCTTCGGTATCTACGGTATAAAGAAAATATATGCGCTATCGTAAATACCAAGGGGTGCACAAAAATTATTCCAAATTTTTTTCAAATAAATCTGATAAAAAACTAGACAAAATTTTAAAGAGAACAGAAAAAGAATCAATCAAAAATACCTTTCTGTTTAAAAGTTATAAGGGTTTTAATCCAGGGACTCATCTATAATGAAACAGAAAGTTTCCAGGGGCTAGTTTATAAAAACAGAAAACGCTTCGGCAGAAACTACGCCAGCCCAAAGGGAAAGCGCATTTGGTAGAAGGCGTTTTCAGAAAACGCTTCGTTTAGAAAGGACAGAGAGGCTGACAGCGGGTCCCACTTGTCATGTTTAAACTTTCAAATGTGAGGGATGAGGCTCGTCGGTGCTCGAGGGCTGCGGTGGTCGCCGGCGGCGATCCACGGCGAGGTAAGGGGATCGGAGGTTACCAACGTGCTCACCGTGTCCTTCCGCAACGGTGGGTGGTGGTGTTGGTCGCCGAGGAGCACCACGTCGACGGCGGTCTCAACTCCGGCGGACGGTGGTTCGGGCGTGGATGGAGCTCGTCAGAGAGGACTGCAAAGGCCAAATTGATGAGGGGGTTAGAGTACTGGGTGTGAGAGAGGGCTACGGACGAGGTTTGGGCGCCGGAGATGGCCTTACCGGAGTGAATCAAGCTGGAGGCCGAGGCGGAGCAAGGCGGCCGGAGTTGGGTAAGGAGACCTCCTCGAGGTCCTTCTGGTGGCTTGGCAGGGTCCTGGGGAGGTGCAGTGAAGGTGCGTGCTCGAGGGCGAGCTCGGGTTCCTTTTTATAGGCGATTCGAGGCGGTGGCCGAGAACGGGGTTCTCCGGCGAAGCTTACGGTGGCACAGGGCATTGGTCGGGGAGGATTAGGGGTCGAGCGCCGTCGTGGGGGTTCAATGGATCCGTTTAGGTGCTAAACTGGCCGGGGTTTGGGTGTTTGGGTCGAGCTCGACGGAACGGGGGTGGCGCGGCCCGTCGGTGGCAGGGAGCACGTTCCGTGCTTGCCGGGCCATGGTGATGGTGCCACGGGCGTGCGCTGGCATGCATGAGGCCACGCTGAGAGCCAGGGGGCTTTGGGCGGCGCTGAACGGCGTTCTGCCGTGGTGTGCCTTCTGTCGGTCGCCACGGGAGGTCCCGACGCCGTAGAAGACGCCGGCGAGGGCGGGCTTGCGCGCCACCGACGCCAGGAAGGCTCCACGCACGCGTGTGAAGCTCCGGATAAGAGGGAGGGGCTGCGAGCATCGAGCCAAGCGCACTGTGAGCTTGTGACTGAACTCTGAAGAAAACGACACTGTAAAACTGAATTTTACTGAACTTTACTGAAAATGCAAAGAATAGTGCAGCTCAGGTGTTCGACAGAATGCTTTTGGCATCTAGGGATTTTTCCTTGAGCTGAAATTTGGTGGAGTGGCTTCTCATTGCTCTAGTAGGCTGCATGATTTTTGGTGGAATTTTTGGAGGAGTGTAGATATGAATTTCATCAAATTTGTCAAATCTGGTCCAAACTTGCAGTGAGTGAAATTTGAAATATTTGAAAAGAAGAAGAGTGGATCAAGATGGTTCTAGGTTGTGGGTACTAAAGACAATCCAGGGAAGTTGGTTTGGGATAAAAACTCAAAGGCAAAGTGGTACTTGCTTTGAAAATCACTTAGGCTCAAAATAATTGGCAGAAATGTTTTGGGAGATAAAATAATTGAAATAAAATCCAAAACTTGTTTGGACTTGTTGAGACAGAAGATTTAAATTGCTCAAAGGTGGAGGGAGGGGTTTTGAGAAGATTTACTATAGGAGACATGGTAAAACCATGGGTGGTTTCAAAAAGAAAGAAGTCCCAAAACTCCTAGGGTTTCTTTTTTTTTTAAATGAAAATAAATAAGTTTGAGAGGGTAACAACCAGAAGGAAAAGCTTCCAAAAATTCATCACCAAATTTGAAAGAGAAAAGAAAATCCTTGCCAAAGGAAAGGAAGTTTTTAAGAGGAAGGATTTCTGGAAAAGAAATTTTAAATGCCCTCTTTTAAAATCCAACAAAGTTTTTGATGAAAACCAAATTAAAATTTTGGAGTGTCACAATTAGGCTCCGAGGAGCCAGATATTACAAACATGGGTCTCATGACCCAGCATTCAAGTCATACAAGAAATGAGCACATGCGGAAGCTTAACTTGTTTGAGTACAGACAACTACAAATGAAAAGGGCCGAGAAGCCTGACTATCAACAAGACCCTCCCAAGGGTACAAGATTCATAGCTGAGGTAACAAGCTAAACGTCGAAGTCCACGCGGAACTACTAGTGAGACTGACGTCTCTCTGCAAAAACTTAAATTAAGCAAACGTGAGTACAAATGTACCCAACAAGACTTACATCAGAACTATCTACATATGCATCAGTATCAACAAAGGGGTGGTGGAGTTTGACTGCAGCAAGCCAGCTTTGACTCGGTGGCTATCCTGAACTATGACTGCAAGTAACTCTTTTGAGGTGGCGCACACGAGTCCACATATTCACCATATCAATACACCACTATGGATCCGCTCCCGTCTTCCTACGAGAACGCCATCCATAGCACTCACGCTTATCTTGCGCATTTTAGAGTATCCACTTTCACTTGTCTATGAACTGTACTGGCAACCCAGAAGTCCATTACCGCGGACATGGCTATTCGAATAGATGATGTTAACCCTGCAGGGGTGTACTTCTTCACACACGCTCTCGCCACTTACCACCATGTACACATCGTGTATCTCGGCAACCTTAAAGTGGAAGCCTGGCGAGGGAGTCGGCCATGACCTGACTAACCACACAAGTCTCTTGTCTAGGTTTATCGCCTATTAGGGTTCCATCCGCAAGGAGATCCGGCCGGGGTGTCGCTCACGGCCCCAAATGATGGTGGAAGGGTTCCCAAGTCCACCATCCGGGTGCCACTTGGTACACCATGCCACTGTGCCTAGTCTGTCCCAAGCTCACCTGTATCAGGTGCCACTTGGTAGACTACTAACACTACCTATAAACACTAGAAACTAGTTGCAACTCCTGGACAGAGATCAGGTTGATTAATAAGTCGAGAGAGCTTGGAGCGCCCAGAGCCCAATGTGTGGTAGTAACTGTTCATGGATGACAAACACAGAACTCAGTTCCTGAGGACGGCTGCAATGAGACAACCCACCATGTACTCCTACATGGCCTCTCACCGCTACCTTTACCAAATCGTGTTCACACACTTAGCTCTCAATAGTAGGACATGTTCACAACTTTCCAACTCATCCCCGATGAATCAGACCTGACACAACTCTAAGCAATAGCATGCATGGCAAACAAGCATGAATGAGTAGGCACACCAGGGCTCAAACAACTCCTACTCATGCTAGTGGGTTTCATCTATTTACTGTGGCAATGACAGGTCATGCAGAGGAAAGGGGTTCAAGTACCGCAGCATGTAACAGTTGAATCATTGTTGTCCTAATGCAGTAAAAGAGAGCAGGAACGAGAGAGTGGGATTGTATCGGAATGATCAAGGGGGTTTTGCTTTCCTGGCACTTCTGGAGATAGCATTGGGTCTTCAATAGTGTCAACGATCACAGCGTCGGAACAACGTCTACCGAGGGGGAACAACACCGGCAAACAGAGAAGAAACACAATCAATGCAATGCAACAATTATGATGCATGATTATTACATGGCAATATGATGAGATTTGGCCTAATGCAACTAGCAACACAATTAAGTGTAGTTGGTTTGAACGCAAGGTTCAAATTCAGACTCCACATATGGTTATTTAAATGCCATTCATTGATTTGTCCTAAACAGTAGCCAAAAGTTGTTCTAACATGCATGAAAATGGTACAGATGGATAGATTGGATTTTTCTGATAATTTTTCATATATAAATTATTTCATTTGGAGTTACAGTATATTTTCTATGATTTTTCAAAGTTTAGGTTATTTTCTGAAAATAAATAAATCATTTAGATTTATTTAAAACCCAGAAAACATTACTACGTCAACATTGTGTAAGTATGACGTCAGCAGGTCAAAGGGGCTGGCCCAAGTCAAAACTGACAGTGGGGCCCAGGTCAACGCTGAGGTGGCGGGTCAAAGCATTAGTTAATTTAAGTAGGGAAAAACCCTATGGTTAGTTATGGGGTGGGGCCCGGCTGTCTGTCACTCTATGGGTTTGATTAGGAGGTGCTTAATGCCTAAATAACCTCGCCACATCAGCACGGCCGGATATTAGCCGCCGGCGAGCAAAACCGCGGCGGGCGCTCGCCGAAAACCCTGCTCCGGCAACGGTTCGACTCGCTAAGGGCACCAGGATGAAGCCCTTCCTCCCGCGCATCCAATGGAGGCAGTAGGGGGCCATAGGGTGGCTCGAGCTCGCTGGAAGCGAGCTCGCGGCGGTGGCCGGAGTTCAGGCATCAACCGAACGACGCCACAAAGCACGGTAGGAGTAGCGGTTGGATGTTTTGGGTTCCTGCAAACGGGGAATCTCGGGAGTGCGGAACTTGCCGGCCATGGCGGACGGCGGCATGGGAACTTGCAGGGCAGCAGCTAGAGGACGCGAGGGACAATGGGGCAATGGGGGAATGGGTCAGCGTCTCCCCATGGGGCTGCAGGGAAGGTTAGCGGGCTCAGGGACGCGCCGGAGTGGCTAGATGGACAGAGAAGGGCGCCGGAGCCGAAGCTTGAAGACGAAGATGATGGCGGCTGCTCGGGGCCTCCGTGCTTCCTTCCTTCGGTGCAGAGGTGGAGCGAGAGGTGGCGGAGGCTCTGGATAGCTCGGGGAGGCAAGTTGATGGCGGTGGGCACGGTGGCTCACGGCGGCATGCTCAGGTGCGTGAGGTGGAGAGCGAGGGAGAGAGACAGAGTAAAGGGAAGGGCACGGGGGGAGAGTGAGAGAGGGTCGGGGCGGTATGTGGCCGCTCCAGGAGCCTCTCCCGCATCGGCGGAAGCAGGAGGTGTCCACGGCGTGTGGCCGCAGGCGCCGGGCACGCGCCTCTCGTCCTCCTGGCGAGAGGAGGGGGATGACTGGCAGAGGGCCTGGTGGGCTGGGCCAGCGAGCTGGGACAGTTGGTCTGCCAGGTAAGCTACAGGTAAGATCTGTTCTGTTTTATTTTCCTTCTGTTTTCTTTTATTTAATCCTTTTCCACTGTTTTGAATTCAAACAAAATTCAAACAATGCCAAAACATCCTCTGAGTATTTTTATGTTGCTTCATGGACTTTTCCAGAGGCACATAAATTATCACAGAGCATTTGAAAACATATCCCATATATATTTTAATATATTTTCAAATTCAAGTAGAATATTGTTTTAAATTCAGAGACCAAATAATTCCTTAAAAATGTTCCAAAATTTTGGTTTGGTATATAACCCTTGCCAAAATTCTCAAAACTATTTTTAAGGCAATTTGGAATCATTGAATGCAATTTAAAGGGTTCTTGCCCTTCATTTAAAATAATTTCTGAGGCTTGAATATTCCTCATTTCAATTTCCTTGAAATTTAAACATGATGCATGCTCACTAATGCAACTATTACACTCAAATAATCTAGGGCTGTGACAACTGAATCCTACGAGACGTAGAAGGCCCATGGATCCTACGAGACGTAGAAGGCCCATGGATCCTACGAGACGTATAAGGCCCATGGATCCGACGGCCCGTGCAGGGCCATGGTCGGGCGAGTTGGCCCCCGTTTGAACGATATAGCATATTCAAAAGAATTATCCTACTCAATACTATCACCTCTAAAAAGCATACACTATTACAACAAAGAGATCAAGGAATAGAAAGGTAGAATAATCCTACACTATACAACAAAGAAATTACAGCCGATTATACCCACTGGGCATTACGGTACGGCACAGGTGATAATAAAGCATACACAAACAGCAAATTACATACACTGGGCAAATACAGCTCATACATCGTGGACGCGCATCAACTTAACTTCATTTGAACTATAATCTCTTCAGAAAATAGGATTGGCCGGATTCAGATAGCACAAATTTCAGTCTGCAAAATCTCTAATTCCTTCATGGTTACCTCAGTGTTTTGTTTCATTTTTTTGACTCCTGCATCTAATACCTGCATGTCTAGTCTCAACTTGTTGATTATACGTTGACAATCATGTACACGTTGTCTTGCCACCTCTAGTTGATGCCTGAGAACATCAGCACATTCCAATTCCAATCCATAATCATTCGGTAACGGCCATGCCGCACTGCTCGCAGATCTTTGTGTTGATGTCACTTCATCCGGAAATGTTTCTGTAAGTACACATGACTAGGGAAAAAATATAGTTACAACAGTGAAGTGAACAAGACACTATTTTGTACTACATGGCAAAACAGGACTAACAATAATGTTACACGTCACTTTCAAAAAAATGTTACACATCATGAAGCATAAGCAGGTGATATTTTAAAATTATAAAAAAGATAGTCTGTGGAGCCTGCATACAGAAATCCCTCTTAGCTCAGCAGAGGATCATGATGTTGGGGCCCAATCGAAAACACAGACAAGTTACAAATTTAGACAGGACATTGCATATAATTAAGCAAGCAGTCGACCATTCTGTGCCTCAATTAAAGTCTTAGGGAGCATAATGAACATCAAAGGGTTTCATATAAACATACTACAACAGGAAAAACCATGCAATCATTAGCGTAGTATAAACTAGATTGTGAGCCTCATGCAATAATAGTTGTTTAATAGACTTCAAAGCTTCAGGCACACTTCGGCAGAGTAATTAAATGGTAAGGCCTTTAATTATGTCAACTAATAGTGGTACAAGTATCGAACATCAGGTATGATTATTTGGGCATCTCATTAACTGAGGACAAATAAAGCAATTGAAAAGAGAAAATTAACTATGCCTGAAACAAACAAGGAATTGAAATGTTGAGTTGCATATAGTGACTTACCTTAGCAGGTTGAAGAGGCTCAGTGCAGCTCCTACTTCTCTTGCAAGGCTCCTTCCTAACATCTTGTACTTGGAAATCCTCAATCTTATCTTCATTGCACCCCCTCTCCAAGGTGAAACAAACTAGTTACTCATCTCCTTGGAAGATAAATATGCATACTTTCCAGTCTGTGAACACAAAAGGATGAGATTATAACAAAACAACACCACATAATGAAACATGCCGCATCTCTTGCACTTGCACACAATGAAATGAGCATTTACTATGTCTGCACTATGTAAAAACTAGGCATACCTTCGAACTGGATCTCCAGGTAATCTTGGAGAGCCTACTGTAGTGTACAGCCAAACCTTTATGTCACCTATGAGTTAGACAAGGCCCCACTACAACAACCCTTAGTGTTTAAATCATTGACAAGCTCTGTTAGAGTGTTAGGTCAAGAACATCAAGTAATCAAAGCAAACAGTCCTAGTATGGTTGGCTAATGCAAACAAGCAATTGAGCAGATGTGTGAGCAAATCTTACATATCACGAACAGAAGCAAAGAAGGAGGCTTAAAGACCATCACTTAACTGACCAGATTTAAGGTGCATTTAAACATCATTGCAACGTATGAACTAACATAAACATTGCATATTCCAGATTCTACAATGCAATGCACATGTATTAGCTTATGCCATGTATGATGATGCCTAAATGTATAGATAGCAGGCAGGAGTGATTCATCATTGCACGCACAATTGAATTGCAGGTTAAGGGCCAGTTCGATTTCGTGTTTTCAGGGCATATTGTCAAAATAAGCCATAAAAGATGTAAAGAAGTCATTTTTGAGTTATGGGCTTGGGCTTAACTAATTTTGGTTTGGAGGGGGGGTGTTTCGGGTAGAACCTCACTAAAAATTGAAGGGAAGGGGAATAGTGAAATGAATCTGTTGTCTGCCTATATTACACTCAAAATGCAACTGCTGACGCCCGTGTCACACCTGACCCTCAAGTAAAAACAAACACGCAAGCATTCATTGCCTTGCCCGCTTGCATCTCCTCTCCCCTTTCCCTCTACCTCGAGCCCCTGCCTGCAGCACTAGGGTTCCTCCAGCAAGCCGTTGCCACTGGTCCCATCTGGCCTGGTCCTCGACGATGCTATGTCCAGCTAGGCTACATGGCCGATGGGTAGGGGCAAATCTCCCTGTCTGCTCCTCCCTCTAGCACCGCCCCTCATTCTCATGGTCTCCAGCAGCTGCTCCATTGTGGTTCGTCCAACGCACTACTTCGGCGGGCGCTGCACAACTACGGCTGATGCCACACAGTGGCAGAAGGCACCTTATTCCCCCTCCCCTCCTCCCAGGCCATGGCCTTGAGGTGCTGTTGAAGGATGAGCTCATCCAACAAGGTGAGGATCTCCTATGATTTTTTGCCAAATTTTCATTCTGATCCACTATACGATGAATTACTATGAGCTGCTTCTGCTGCTGCTATATGATGCATTGCTATGAGCAGCTCATGCTGCTGCTACATGATGAATTGCTATGAGCTGCTGCTGCTGCTATATGATGAGTTGCTACAAGCTGCTCCTGCTACTGCTATATGATGAATTGCTATGAGCTGCTCCTGATGGTGCCATATGATGAATTTCTATGAGTTGCTCCTGCTACTTCTATATGATGAATTGCTATGAGCTGCTGCTGGTATATGATGAATTGCTGACTGCTGCTGCTGAATGACGAGTTGCTATGAGCTGCTGCTGCTATATGATGCTTTCAGGTGGTGCTGCTATATGATAATAACCAGCCACTGGTACCATCGAATTTAAATAAATAATTGTTCTTCATTTAAATGTGGGTCATGCATTCTTCGTTTAAATTAGGCAATGGGATCTCTATGGAAAACATTGACCAAAGTAGATTGTGCCAAGTAGATGGTATCTTTGTATTTGCATTTTGAACAAATAGTGATGGTCTGTTTTCCTATCATATTAATTACTGCACTGGGTTCAATTTGTGATGTTTGCAAGTCAAATTAGTTTCCATATGGGCAGCAAAATGAAAAAAAAATGCAAACTAGACTTTCCAGTAATCATACCAAAGATAAGCTGAAAACGCAATGAAAAGAACTGGTTGACTTATTACATGGAGCTTATATTCACAGGTGCTTATTTTCCTAGGATAACTCATAATAACTGTCCCTAAGAAACTTGGCTAATAGAACTGGCATACAAATAACATGTCATGATGATTGCAATGGAGGAGTAACGTACCATAGCACGCTGTATAGGCTCACCGCTGCCTCTCCTTTTTTTTGCGATGTTCCATGAAATTGCCGCATACATCTTGTACTTTTTCATTGTGTAACCCTATCTGCAAGTTGACACGGCTAATTTCAGACATCTCTACATGATACTACATTGCATATCCCTTGCGCATATTTAAACCACCAATTAACGATTGTGTGCGTACCATAAACTAGCCATGACTCTGTATGCTGGACTAGCAGGCACTCTAAGGGAGCCTAATGTAGTGCACTGGAATTCCTACATGCCACCTACGATATTGTGTAATGTACTGCCCCTGTTCCTAAATATATGTCTTTGTAGAGATTCCAGTATGAGCCACATACAGATGTATATAGATGCATTTTTGAGTGTAGATTCACTCATTTTGCTCCGTATGTAGCCTATAGTGGAATCTCTAGAAAGACTTGTATTTAGGAACGGAGGTATGAGGTAGTATCATTGTCTGCACAAAGGGATTACTGGTCGAAAATCCTAGCAAAGCACAAAACAATAAAAGAGAGAGAGAGAGACGCACTTACAAGATCATAGTAATGCCTCAGTCCAGGATCTTGGTTGGCCAAGCTGTTAGATCCAGAAGAAACATCATCCTTGTAGTTTTTGCCAGCTGCATAATAGGTAACAGCAACCGGTTAGTATATTTGAAGTACATCGGGTAGGTGGTGCTGGACGGGTTAAAAGGTGACAAGTACCTAGGCCGTGGCGGGTGCTTGGTATCTCTCCAGACGGTGGGAATCAGGTTAGAAATGTCGACGGTGATGACGCTGCGCTGGCTGTCAGGGTCCGGTAAGGAGATCTAGAACCGTCAAGTAGGGTGTTTGTGGAGCGGCTCCGGTAGGGTGGACTACGGTGTGGGCGAAGCGGATTTGTGGCCGTGGATGAGGGCGTAGGTGAAGCTGCTCCGGTGGTTGGGTTAAGGATGGTGTCGACAACGCGGATCTGCGGCCGTGTACGGGGCGTCAGAAGCTGCTCCGGTGCTTGGGTTAAGGATGGTGTCGACGATGCAGATCTGTGGCCGTGGACGGGGCGTCAGAAGCTGCTCCGGTTGTTGTGTTAAGGAT